>NC_057947.1:31119012-31214012 GCF_018555375.3 Anguilla rostrata | reverse complement strand
CCGTTTTTGCTATTGAGACACGTTTGTATGCTTTAGTCATTTTAATTCTGTAAATGTACTTGTTCGTAAAATAAAACCCCTGATTTTCTAAAACACAAATGACAGTAGAGTAGAACTAATTTCGCTGATTTCAAACAGCGTGTGCCTGCTTAAATAAGGCAGTTTAATAAGATTTTTAAAAAATGACATGGCTGTCATATCCTCATATGGAGAAATTCCTGACTGAAGGAGCATGAAGCCATGGGTCTGAATTTCATTATCTTGTTACTGTAACTCACTCAAACACTGCGCATTGTGCTGTGGAAGTCAGATGCGCATTGTTTCCGTGGAAACCCCATGTGCTTTTCATGAGCTGCTGCATTAAAGCTGAGTGATTTTCTGATTCTTTGACCTCATTTTATATCCATGTAGTTTAACCCCCCCCCTCCTCCGTTTATGTCTTGACCCATCTCTCTCCCTTCTGCCATCTATCTCTTCCTCCTTTCATCTTCCCCTCTCTCCCTCCATCTCTCCCTCTCTTACTCCATCTATCCTTCAATCTCTCCTTCTCATACTCCATCTCCGACTCTCTCTCTCCATCTCCGCCTCTCTTTCCATCTTCCCCTCTCTCACTCTATCTCTCCCTCAGTCTCCCTCTCTCACTTAATCTCTCCCTCCATCTCCACCTCTTTTCCTCCATCTCCCCCTGTCTCCCTCCATTTCTATCTCTCTCCCTTCTCCTTTTTTTAGGCAGGCTCTGAGCTTTGTTCCACAGGAGTCTGATGACACCCCCTAAATTTAGCTCTATTCTGTGGGAGGCTTTTGGCAGCTTGTTCGGCTGGTAAAATTACTAAATGAGAACTAAATTTACACATCAACATTCTGTAACTTATATTTTGTGCGGGTGGGGGGGGGGGGGGATAAAGTGGTCTTTCTCCTCTACAGGACGAGTGCCATGACTGCTTTGTTGCCGTCTCTTCTTCTCCCTTCTGTGTTCTCAGTGTGTATGTTCAAGTATGTAACGCTGAGAAACAGGAACTGACAATGAGCCCGTCCACTACAGACCAGAGTCTGTGGAAAATAATTCTCTCTTCTCGAGAAAGACGTTTTTAAGAGTCGATACGGGGGGGTCACTGAAGCTTTGTGACTGCGGGACAGAGAGCGTCCCGCAAATAGCCCCCAAAATCCCTGGCGCTGGAAGCCCCCTCCCCCCCCCCCCCCAGGCCGCTGTGGACCCCGTTCCTCTGGCCAGCGGGAAAAGGTCTGGGGATAACCAGCGCAGCTGTCGGGCCCGCCGTTACCGAGGTAACGCTAAAGCCGGGTTCTTACCACGGCAACGGAACACAGCCGCAGGGAAAGGTCGGAGGTCAAAGCTGATCCCCTCTCTGCCGTCAGCCCATAAATTATTTACACCGGCTGCACCCCGGAGCCCGCGCAAGGTGCCCCGATCGTTCGAGACCCCTCCATAAATGCCCCGGAGGGGGACATCAACAGGAAACGGTCGCTGGATTTCCCAACACAACGCTAAATAACACAAATAGTCACAGTAGAAATCGGACATCGCACGCTTAGAGCTGCAGCATAAGGTTCAGTGTTTTTCCTTTTCTTGGTCAAACGCAAGGTCAGCCGCAACTGCGATTATTGACACGTCATTCTGTGCTCCAAATACCTCAGCGTACCTTGTGAGGAGCCACAACTCTGAAACCTGATTTTTTAAAATTAAAAAAAAGACTTTAATTGTGGCGCTATCACCCGTACGTTCCATAACTGGGTCCTCCTCAGCACCCCAGTCCCAAATAATATAAATCAAATGCATGTACGCTTTTTTTTGTTGTTGTTGTTGCTTGTTTCCTGTGTGGAAGGAGGACGGTTAAATCACCCCAGGGTTTAAGCCCTCATTGGGGCCCTGATCCCGAAATCCCCGTGCACATTAGCCGGATCGCGCGGTGGCCTTGCGCCGTGCGACAGCTGGCTTTTATTTCGGTGCGAGGACCTGTCCGTCAGAGGGAGGGCGTGCATACCGAGCCCCGTCTGATGGACTGGCTCTGCGGCCTGCTTTCAGGCTGAGCGGCCCTTCAAATGCAAGTGCGTTTCAAATGCAAATGAGTGCATTTATATACGTACACCAATGCACATTTTTCCATGTCTGTTTGACGTCCGTGTCAACGTTATACAATCAGTTTTGCGCATTTTGTCATTTGCATTTTAAATACTTTATATCAAGATACTTCAGTGCCGTGGGGTTTTGTATTTTTTTAAATCTACACAACCTTTGTGCTCAGACTTGGAAAGGAAAGTAACTCATCAGATTTATTTTAGAGCTAAGCAACATTACCTAATTTTTTGTTCCTTTCTAAAATTCGTGGAGCAGTTATTAGGTGTTTTTTTTTTTTTAACCAAGTCCTAAAAAACATGGAAAGACTACAGTCTAATAAATCTGATTGTCTGGCAGGTGACACACTGGTAAGCAGTTCTAAATCTGAGGGAATTTCATCCGTTTGTTTTCGTGTCTTCTCTGTTTGCCTCTTCCCAAAGTGAACAAATATGCCGGCCTTTAAACATACCGAAGAGCGTGCAAGTACTTCCGTTGCACACACACACATACGTATGTAGCTAACGAAACGATGCAGATGCAAAACAAAGCCATTAGCTCAGTAATTTAATAACCAAACTGAAATTGTGTAGTCTGAGGGACATACCGAGAAGTTACACAGTCTGAGAGACTCTTTTAAGTCTCAAAAACATAAAATTACATTTTTAGCCTGTGATAAATTTGTTCTGGTTCACCATTTAGTTCAATGCTATCCATTTACATGGAATTAGAAGCATCTCAAGAATAGCAATACCAATAGCCAGGATTATGGTGGTAATACATTTGCTTGTTAAACGTATAGAGTTACTTAGCATGTATATTTCACCTGTTCAATACATTTAGTAGTTCATTGCATCTGTATCTGGCTCTATAGTTTTTCACTGCGTCAAGCACTGTGTGAATGTCAATAAAAATGACAGAAGTGGAAAGCATATACAGTGACAGTGGACACTGTAAAGTGGCTAGTAAGTGCCAGAAAAATTATGACAGCCAGAAAATTAACTAATCAGCTTAATTACCCTAACAGGGAATAATGATTTGCGTGCTTTGATTTGAGGCTACTGGACGGGACAGAATTTGCGGTAGACGTCTCCAGTGTCGTACATTATGAGCGAGTCTCGCATGTGATGCATAACGAGTGAGTCACACATTCGGATGATGACTCACTCCCTCCTCTCTCACACCCGGACCTGATAATCCTGTGCTTTTGAAGGCAGCCATTTTGTGCTCGGTAATGCATCGTTATATCCACTGGTGGTGTTCTCAGTACATAGATGGTGATGAACATTTGATACTGTGGATGGGACCCCAAGGAAAATAAATAACTCAGTTAAAAAAAACATGTTAAAAATAATGGATAGGCAACAGATCAACAGGAAATGGTACAATCGGAGCATCCTGCACGGCAGCTGTCTTCTGAAGGTTGTTTTCTTGCTTTTTTTCCATGTGAAAATGTCACACTTAAGAGACAGTGACCTATTTTTTGGGTGACTGAACTGACTGCAGTCACATTTGTTGTTTACGTCTTTTCTAATATATATCGAATATATTGTAAATGCCTTATTTACCTGTGATGGCGTACACAGGGATCAGTTTAAAATGGGATTAAAACTGTCCGTGTCAGTGTTAGTGACAAATAGGGTGAGTTAAGTGGAACCGATTCCTATTTTTATATCATGCTCTACACAGGGGGGTATTAACACGCCTCATTGTAATGTCTCTCATAAGAGATCCATAAGCAGGTCCATCAGTGCTGATTACCTTCCTAATTCCACTAGGTGTCAGTCTGCTGAGGGATGCAGGCAGCTCTCCTAATGACATGTGAGACTAATCAAAGCCATAGACAGACCCCCCACCCCACCCCTCACCCCCACCCTAATATAAAAGGAATAAATGAACAGTGATAAGTGATGGGCTCCATGGTGGATGGCGAAGGCTTGCTTATCGTTCGCCTCTGCCATTGTGGCTCTTCTCCACTCTGGAAGCTGCTATTTTTGGGGACTCCACTTTAGCACCAGTACCCATGTTTGCTATAGAGCCTGTGGCTCAGATCGCATCCCAAAAAAAAGGGGTTTGTTTGGTTTTTCCTTTAGAATTTTGGCTATCGTTGGCTTCAGTCGGACTGGAAAGGTAAATTCTCCCCTGATATTAGGAAGCATGTTTTACATATAGTTGTGAGTACATGGAACAGCTCGACAGGTTATGTAGAGGAGGCAGAAACTCTCAAAGGAATTTCAATCTAGGCTTGACACAGTGCTGGATACTCTAGTTCCTTGGCAAATTTACTAGCCTATATAGATTGATTGGCCTGTTCAGATTGATATACATTCATATATTCTAATACTTTTAACTTCCATCAAGGTTATGTTGTATTCTGAGATACCTCCAACTTATGGACCATGTTCAATTTAAACAAAACATTTGATGTTTTCATGTACTGTATCTCAAAGCAGGGAAATGACAAAGAAGCTAATCATTCTCTATGCCACTGTATTCTGCTAATGATCCACTTGTACACAGCAGTGTACAGTAAATCTTGTAAAACTACTGTACAATTTCATGTCATTGGACAAATGACCATGAAAACCAATATAGGAGATTCTACGTCAATCGAGGCCACAGGCTAACAAGTTTAGCACAGAACCCACCCCACATTCCATTTCGGCTCTATTGGCCCAAAAGGACATTAATATCACCCCTGCCCCCCGACCACTGGCCAGTTATAAAAACCCGGAAATGGAGACTCCATTAACCGGGCTAACCACGTTATTCTAATCCCTGTGGATCATGGCCTGGTAGTGAGTGGCTGCTACTGTGCGTACATTTGCCAAAATAACCCAGATATTCACAAAGAGTGCATTCAAAAGTTTCTATGAAAGAGCAAAAATACTGTATCTCCAGGAAGTTATTATTCACTTTAAACGACACGTTACTGTCAGCTCCTGCCAACAGCAAATGATTATCCAGTGGTTCAATTTAGGCAATAAAACCGTATTTCCTGAATGCTGTACTGCATGGCACCAGAGTGTGGGTGGTGACCGTGACTGATGTGATGCAATCTGTTCATGTGTGGAAACCCCTTTTTTAATGTTTAAAGTTTGATTAACGCAACAATTGCATTTTGTGTACATTTCGTTTAAACTCGCACAACTCATATTTTAGTTTTAAGTTTTTCTTCAGACGCATTTTGAGAATTAGTCAGAGGCCAAGGTGATACTGTGTGTTAAGGAATGGGACAGGTAATCTTCAGGAGCTCAGTAATCTGTGGTTGTACATTAAAAGGTACCAGAGCTCCAATCAGACCCCTTCTGCTGGTGAGCCCGCATCCCCTAAGAGGAGTCAGGGGAACTGAAGCACTGGGGCAGAATATGACAGCCCGTCAATATGGGCTTTGTCTTGACACAACAAATCAGACAAGACATCTATGTGCACTGCATGTGCAAGTCACATGGCCCACTCCCACTGCTGCATGCATGAATGGCTTCCTTTTAAAACCCTGTAGTCCAGTCTGAAAGGTGAAAGCCTTGTTACGGTCTTGCAATTGATGGTTGTTAGACCATAATCATTCTGTATGGGGCTCTCCAAACCCCTCCAACGTAATTCACTTCTTGAAGAGTTGTTTTTTGGATGACAAGGTCAGTGTGTTCTAGAACTGCTCTTAATCGCCAGCATCAGTATATTAGAATGTTCAGTTAAGAGCATTCTAATCACACGTTTGTGATTTGCACCTTTAAAGGTTAAACAGGAAAAAGAAGGACTTGTTGGGCTGGGAGTGGGTTTGTACGTAACCCAACTCTGTGACAGAGCTGAGTTTCTTTGTGGAGCACAGGGACCATTCCATCTTTTGGTGACAAACACTAAACAGCACAGATCTGACTGAAGGCAGATGATATGGAGGTGGCTGGGGGAACTAATATTCACAGTGACTATTTTCTAATTTGTACATGCCATTTTCATGCCCTCAGGAACTATCACCATTGGTGATGACTTTTGGTGATGTCATTCTCCTAGCAAAGAAAAGGTTTGTTTATGGGGGACAGAGCGGTGACAGTTTTGCTCACCTGCACAAATGTATCCATCAGTGATCAATACTCAGCATTTTATTTTCAGCGTTGAGAAAAGGCCGGAAGACTTTGGAAAGCTTTCTATTTGCGTGGAAGCTCGCGTTCCCCTTTGACGACAGCCGGGGAGGGGGACAAGGCTGTTAACTACCCCCGCCCCCCCCCCACCCCAGGGGAGATTCCTCCTGATGCAGAGGAAAGCCTGGCGTGTAACTGGACCCCTAAATGAGAGGGTCTCTCTCCTAGCGATGGGAATTAGGGGTTAACCTCCCACTTCCATCCCAGAGTTAGGAATCCATTGCCGTGGCAACATACCCCAGACTCCTCTGGAACCGGTCGGTGGAGGAGAGCCAGGCCCAAATGGAAACGAGCTGCGCTGATGGGCGGGGTCCGGCGGGGGCACACGCTGGCGCCTGGGTCCCCCGCGGAGGGTTTGGGGTGGGGAGGGGGAGGGGGAGGGGGGTAGGGCGGGGCGGGGGTGCACTAAAGAAAACATTTAGCAACATTCTGCCCTTTACACTATGTCATTGGACCCCAGAAATGGTAAAGGGAAAAAATCACAAGAATTTATATGATAGAAAAACATGTCTGATATGATACATGCGTGTGCTTCGTCATGACACCGTGTGTACAGTGTGTAAATATCATATTCAGGTGTTTTTGGGATATTTTGTATTCATCTGCAATTTGTTTTATCTTTTCCTATCCCTGTTGCTAGGCAAGTCATGAATGGGTATTTTTTCATTTTGCACACTTCTTGGCAAGCAAGGCTATTTCATTTTCCATGTGACGCTTCATCCAAATCTTACCAACTTGTAAAATTCAGTTTAACAAGAAATCCAATTTTGTCCAGTCATTTACAAATAAAATAATTTCAGGGTGAGGTCAGTTCTAAAAGAATCTTATCAGATTTAGAGGCTGTGCAGCCTGTGTCCTCCACACCATTATCCTTACAGTCCACCTGACCTGATTCTGCTCAAAAGCCTGATCTGTCGTTGTAATAAAGCACACAACCACATAGCCACACAACCATGAAGTGAAGCTAGTTATGCCATTAATAGGCTTGGACATATACAAGGATAATTAGCATAGCGGTCACCAGCACATCAGGCTAAGTTTAGTTGGACATGGTGAAATGATGCTATTGACTTGTGAGGTCAGAAGTAGAGATTTAGACTGAGAAAAAGCATCCAGCGGTCAAAACTAACACAGGACAAGGTCTCCAGTCTTACCTAAGATAATACCCTCCTTGGCCCTAACTGTTATCACAACTTCCTGAATCCAAGATCCCCCAGCAAACGTATTTCAAACATTGCTTTAACTCTCACCATCTCAAAAGACAAACAACTCTCCCCCACCAATTCTTACCATCCTAACCTTTCCGAAGCATCATAAAAAAAAATCATAAGGGCACCGTCATTCTGAGACTGCGTTATTATGACATCAATCAGAGACCGGCGGTGTGGGTGGGCAGCCGGGCCCAATCAGCTGTAATGTCAGGCCTTTGAAGGGCTCACTCAGCCCCGGCTCGCCGTCAGCGTGGCTGTGTGGCGTGTGAGCCGGCCCGGGGTGCATTCTGGGAAGAGCTGCTGATTGAAACGAGACCGGGAAGGAGACAGAGTGTTGACCCGGCCTAATTAGCCCCCCGAAAATGATTAATTAACCGGAGGAATGACAGTGAGCCCGGGGACTTTAAGGTCACCGCAGGATCGTTATTCACGTCCGCTCCTTAACAGGGGCGCGCCCCCCCCCCCCCCCGAAACTATGAGGGGAACACAGCCTTCAGCATCTGGGAAAACAGACCTGACTAGGGGGCCTCGGAGGCTGGGATTCTGCGGTCATTAAAGGCCCCGTTGGGGGATGGGGGAGTGGGAAGGGGGGGGGACTTCTGCAGTTTCCTGGCTAAATTTGAACCCTGGCTCTCTGAAGCCCGGTCATCCAATCGTCCCCCAGCTCAGTCAGACAAATGGATTCCCTCACGCTCCCACCCCTCCTCTGGGCTGATCTGGGCTGAGCATTCTGGCGCTAAACGGCCGCTGTGATTCGCTCGAGTGGGTTCTGCACATTAGAGTCAGTGGGTAACGTGCATCCCCTTCACTACAAGGTGCTTAAATCCTTACTCCCTCCCCGGAGAGAAATGCTTTTCCAGATAAAATGTGTTTAGAAAAAATAGTTTTATTTACAAACACCTCACATTGTCTCGGATGCATTAGAAAACTCTGATCTGGAGTCTGCGTAGGGGCCAGTCAAGGTTTCAGGTTACAGTTTTCTTTTGTGATAAACTTGGGAATGACAATCCCTACTGTCATGTGACTGAAGTGCCTTTCTTGAGTTTGAGCAGGTGACCATTTCCAGAAATATGTGTACTGTTTTCCAAGCTTAGCTGTGCCTGAAAACAGACTCCACGAGGTTCCTTCAGTCTTGTCAGTTTTATTCAGTCCTCTAGCACCACCTATCTGAACGTGCGAATCATAGTACTATGCTGGAGTTTGACTCGAGCACGCACAAGGGCACTTAAATCGCATGCAAGCAGGTATTGATCAAAACATAGTTTTGAAAGACAATAAGACCTAAGAAAAACAGGGTATTATTTTCAAAACGTATTTCTTTATTTGATATTTATTATTCACATGTAAATGGGAATGTGAAAATAGGCTTGTAGAGAAGCTAAAATGAGAACTACATAATGCTGACAACTACATTTCCCATGATGCTACAGAAAGGATTCGCAATTCCTCGACACACGTAAAACATGTGAGTCACATCGATAGAACTCATGGTGGTGGTACTTTCTGGTCCTGCTCAGGATCGTTATAGCAGTCCACTTCAAAATGTCTGTTTTTCACGACGAAGTAGAGATAGAAGATTTTGAATATGACGAGGAAACGGAAACTTACTATTATCCATGCCCTTGTGGAGATAGATTCGAAATTACCAAGGCAAGTAGTCATTAGCTAATGTTAGCTAGCTGTCCTGGCGTTGTTACGATTCATTTATGTCTGTGATTGTCGAACATATGCTGTTCTTAATATGCCCAGAAACGATTATATGTATACATTTTTTTAAAAATATTTCATTTAAGCTATTCTGTTTAGTCAAATCTGTGGCGCTACTAGGTAGCCCAAGGTTAGGTTACTATCTAACGTTAACTGATTTACAGCTGCGTCTAGCTAGCTAGTTTGTTACGTTGTCCAGCTAACGTAGGCTATATGATACATGGCGATTAACTCTTGCGTTCAGTCGGTAACGTGTTAATTCTTTCCCCATACAGGAGGATTTGGAGAATGGTGAAGAAGTAGCTACATGTCCGAGTTGTTCATTGTTGGTTAAAGTCATCTACGATAAGGTGTGTACCTTGCTCAAGTTTGCTACAGGGCAGTTAGTATGGCATGGGATGGAATGACATGTATTCAGGAATGGTTTTAAAAACGTGTGAAATATATTTAGCTAGTCGGTGTAATCTTAATTACGGTTCGGTAGTTAATTTATCGAAGGTTTTAAATTAGGCTGGCAAATAAAACATGTGCTGTAAAAGCAGCCATGTCTGATAGCTTAACGCACTTCCAAGTCTGACTTTTGAAAGACTGCCAAGTTCTACATTCATGAATGAAGTTGGACTGAGCGGGTTAACGTGCTCAAACTAAATTCTAAGAACACATATTTAGGTTGGTATGCACTGTTTGTTTGCCAACCATTTGCTAATCGTTCCAGAATTAAATGAAAAGCTAGACCGGGAAACTCTCTATAATACATCATTATCGGTCGTATTTAACAAGTGATAATTCTGGCTTTTCACACGCGCAGTTTTGAGCAGTTGGATATGTATTTTCTTGTGCGTACAGTCTTTTCTGCGGGCCGTTTTAATTGGCATTCCGTTTCAATGTAAAATAAATGCGGCATTTGAATACAGTGGATCGCTACGTGGAATGTTCCTTTTCATATAGCCTCTAACTGGGACCACTTTAAAAACCAGGTTTAAAAGTAAAACCAAGGAGATAGGTTTGATCAACGCTAATCAACAATGTATAATTTGATATAGTTAACAGAACGTTGTACAAAGCATTCACGGCTTGTGTTTATTTTCACTGAAAGCAAAAAAAGAAAAAAGAAAAAAAACCATTGGTGCCTGGCCTTGACTGTTGATTTTATTCTTAGGAGGCGTTCATGTCCGGTGAAGTAATTGAAGCGCCCGCGAGAGAAGACAAATTGGAGGTGGCGAAGAGCTGAATCAACGAATTCCCCCCACCATTTACTCCGACAGTACAGCAGTAAAGCTGTCTCACTGTGACAGATCTGCGAAGCGTAATCAGATGCTACAACGCAAGTCTAACCTCGTCAGTTTTCCTGGAAGCCCAACACGCACACTCCCATATCAGTGGGACCCGACCGGTGGTTTTTATTAGATGTTTTCTATTTTTATTTATTAAATATCGATTTTACTCTTCTATGCAAATATCAGTCCTGTTTGTTTTATTGCTTGCGTTTCAAAATGGGTAAGCGCCCTGTAATTGTGCGGTGTAAATGTGTCGGATCACCAGCAGAGGGAGGCAGCGTTCTATAAATACAGTGGTTACGGTAGCATTCTGTCCGGTCCACCGTGGTTTCAGGCATAATAGTATGATGGGACGGTCAGATACCAAGACCTGGTTTTCTCTTGTGTATATTTATGGCAGTGCATGAGTTCCTATGGCAGATTGTTTCTGTGGGACTGATTATTTATAAATACTGTTATTAGTATTAGTTGCGCATAAATGAGCGTCCAACCCAAAAACAGGCCATGGCCTTTCCCTCCCTGGGGGCACAGCTCAGCGATGGAGAAGAACTTAATGGAATTCCCGAGTATTATTTTACCGAAAATGCTTAAGAAAATCTCGCGGTACCTCAAGGCCTGCAGCCATACCCTATTTATAGAGAGCTGTATGTTCACTCGTGTGATCCTTCTCTTCTATATTTAAGCAGAAGAAAATGACGTGCAGACATTTGTATGCCCTACGTGGTCATTTGCATCCCGTGAGATGTATGCCAGTTATTTTTCCTACTGATTTGCAAAGTTTCAGAAGAGTTTTTTTTTTTCTGTAACATTTTCAGAGCTATCAGTCACATTCCATTTAATAAAGTGCCCTTTAAAGAGTGTGCCTATCACAGGGAATATTCCATATGAGTAGGTCATATAAGCAGTTTGTGGGTCCTATGGCAGTTTGGACTTCTCTGTGCCGATTTAAGACTGTAAACACAATAAATTACAAACTACTTCTGTCTGTCAGAGAGTGTGGAAGATTTCCCCTCAGCCCTGCAGTGGCAGCCAGAATAAAAAACCGCATGCAGCATTTCCAGATACAAACGTGTGAAGAGGAAAGCAGGGAGAGGAGGGTGTGTGTGTATGTGTGTGTGTCCATGTGGGTGAAAGTGTAAAAAAGCAAAGGGAGGGACTCACTGACCTGGGGTTCTTCACCAGTTTTATTTGAATTGCACTTTAACGTTCTGCTAAGTTAAACTACAGAATGCTTATTGAGGCTGATATATTAATTCTCTTAAGATAAGAACATGACCATTCAGGGCAACCAGCAAAAAACAACAAGTCAATTACAGGAGTACCAAATAATGTGAACTGCAAAGCAGCTGTTACCTCATGGCAGGTAGTACTGACAGAAGCTTTGTGATGGACGGCACCAGCTCAGCGAACAGAAACTGCTTCACTAGAGAGAGGGATTCACGGGAATGGGAGCTCGCGTTTTCCATTGTGAATTGAGGCTGCATCTGCTGTTATTCAATGCTATATATGAGGATGTATATTTATGCCTCTCTTAAATGACGAACATGAAACAATGGGGGCAACCAGCAAAAAAAAAAACAAAAGTAAATTACCAGGAGTACCAAATAATGATGAACTGCCAAAGCAGCTGTGTAACCCCATGGGCAGGGAGTACTGACAGGAGACGCTTTGTGATGGACTGGGCTCGCGCTCAGGACGGAACTTTGAAACGGCTTCCTAGCAACCGGGGCATTGCCCGGGAGAATGTGGAGCCTCCCTGTGATTTTCCATGTGATGTGCGAGGCCTGTGCCCATCATGGCTGCTCCCGGTTGCAATGGCCCTGCCACAGTGCACAGTGACCGGAATGCGGTCACGTTGATGCGTACGCGTTAGGGCGTTGCTTGACGTTCAGGTGAAGAACCGAAATCTGGCTGGTCAACCTTGGAAACGAAATGACACGATGCATATGGGGCAGAGTTGGATGAGATAATTGGTGGAAATGCTTCCTCTGGACTTTAGGAAACCTCCCTGCAGAGTACTTAGAATGTTCGTGTTCTCAGCATGTTTGTTCTTTCATATGGTTGTGCTTTTTGGCTGGTACGTTTTTATTGGACATTTCCAGGGATCTGCAGTAGTGTGTCCAAATGTTCCTGTCATCTATCGAGTTCAGGTGTATTCGACCCGCACCTGTGGAAGAAATCGTCATTAAGGTGAGGTGTGATCCTGCATGTTACTGTCACACTAGCTGCCCGTAGTTAGAGAGCTAATGTTGCACTGAGCAAGCTAAATCAACCCTTTCACAGCAAACATCAATCTGCTCCAGCAGCTACAGTCATCCCAATGGAATAAATGTCAATATGATCTTTCATTAATTTTTTTCTTATTTGCATCATTCCTTTTTCAGAGACACTGTCAAAAAAAAAAACTTTCCAGAAAAACTGGAAATTGAAATAATGGGAAAGACCTGAGTCTGAACTGAGTAAAAAAACAAGTGAGGTAAAAAAAAAAAATCTCCATTGGGAAGAAAAAGTGTGCTTAAGTCACTGTGGTCTAAGTAACTTATCCATGTGATGAAAATTTATTTTGCTATTGCTTTATTACAATACTGCAAACACTTCCTTATTGTGCTTCTGTCACAATGGTCTTGTGGGAGGGGGGGTGGCTTTGGTCAGTATGAGGCAATTGACTGTGATGTCACAATGGAATAATTCAGTATGATGATGTCACAGTACCCTAGGTACCATGAAATCACAGGAGCAATTCAAGTGTTCCTTGGTAATATGACTCATCTGTGTTTACTGGCACTAGCCACACATCATGCCTATTTTAAGGGGTGTGGTCTGTGGCTTTTGTGTTCTCCATTGGTTGGTTTTCAATCTATGCCTAATGGAACACAAACGCATGTCCCTGCCAAATGTTGCGAGGACTATAGAGATTATTCTGACACATGGCTGTGAGCAGGATTCATTGTGTATTATGAACACCATGCTTTCATCTACAATTGCTGGAGCAGATATGTGTTCATGACCCAAGGGTGTATCACTCTATACATTCTCCAGATAGGCTGTTCATTACTCATTACTCACCAGGGGCCGGCTGTTCATGTGCTCATTACTGACTCCAGACCAGCTCACATAGGTCCTACTGCGTTGTTCTTGTACTGGATGGAGATGTTACACAGGCTTTGCAGACTCGTGGATCTTAACGAGATCAGCCAGGCCACAAAACAAACGATCTTCCTGAACAACAGGAGCATCCTCAATAAATTATCATCAGCAGTGTAGCCATTAGGCTGGGTGAAGTTCCAGAAAATGTGTGCCTTTCAAACCCACTAATAGCCTCATTAATCAATTACGGTTGACACTAATATGATATTAATCTCATGAAATAAGCATTAAAATAATTCATTTTTGGGCAATGCGGCAGTGAATTGATCATGATGTTTCGTTTCCTTGTTTTTCTTGTGTCTGAAATGTTTTGCTGTTCACTTTGCTGCCTCCTGGCTTCTAAATCTTTGCTGCGTTTGCACAAGTAGCGATGCTAACCGCGGTCAGTAACATAATTACTGCAAAAATACGGCTTTGAGAAATCTGTTAAAGGGAACGGGGGGGGCTAATCGATGCTGTGCTTCGTCAGCCATTTTGGCTCAAGCTACAGTGGGGCCTGAGCGCATTCGATGGAAACAGAAGGTAGGAATGTGTGTGTCTGCATGCAGGCTGCCCAGCGTTCCAAAATTTGTTTCAGTCCGGGCTGGAATGGGCTTAATGAGCTGTCCCAGGGCAGAAGAGGCTTGTCTGAACCTCAAGACAGCCCCCCCCCCCCCCCTTCCCCACCTCCCCCCCCACCGCCCCCTCTTTGCATCAGCAATGGTTCCTGCTGAAATATTTACCACCCCTGTGTTCTGGAATGAAACGTGTTGAACTGGCCCAGATGACGCTCGGCCCCAGCAAAGGGTTGGAGGGTTGCGGAGATGTACCCAGCATGCATTGCAGATCTCCGTGGGGCCCCTCGGAAGCCGTTCGTTGACGCAGCTGTAAATCTGGCTTCTGTTTAACCTCTTCTTTATTTTTTAATGAGCTGGGGCAGACGTAGCTGGGGGGTGGGTGGGGTAGGGGGGTACTCCACCTCCTACCTGCTCCAGCAGGTCTTGGAACAGCTAAAGAGAATGTGAATGCATCTCTCTCCCCTCGTACCGAGGTTAACGCACTGACCCAAGGGGTGTTCTGGTTCAGACGCCCGGAACACTTTGAATAGATTAAAAATGGCATTTACATCTCAGTCCAAGTGTGAGTGCTGCTCATGGGGGATTTGCATGTTGAGCTTAAAGTTAGGAGGCACCTCTGCAGCCAAGGGGAGAACAGCAAGCAGAAGGCAGCTCTTTCTGCCTGAGATACGGCATCAGTTTCATGAAGGGCACTGTATAAGTGAAAATGATTGAGCAAATCTTTTCTTACTTTTTGAACGAATTAGCTAAATTAGTTTTGATAGCTTAAAAAACGAATCCCAAAACAAGAGAATCATTTCACGTGCCACCGACGCTGTAAATGAAGTGAAAATGTCATGCTTAACCAGTACCTTAATCGCAGTCATCGGAAACCTTGTTTATTTATTTGTAAGTTATTGTTTTTACAAGCGACGTTAATGAGAAAAGCTACACAGAGGCTCAATCGCTCTCGAGACTCTTGTTGAATGACTTTTTCGTACAAATCAACTTCAACAGTCGCTATATTTTTTCTACCGTGATGTCAGGCCTCTGCTAATGTATTCCATTCCTGCAACCAGGGAGGTATCAGTGTCGGCCATTACAGCCCGTCAAACACTGGTTGTCAGCCTGAGAATTTACATATTGTCCACACTTGGTTACATAATTCACATTTAAATGATTGGGAGGGGGTTATGCATTATGATTTAATTAACCTATATTTAGTGATACGTTTATTAATAGAAACTTTTCTTTTGATGCCAAAATGAGTCCATGTTTTGGATGTTTTTTTTTTTAACAGTAAATCTCTCTTGTTCCACAGAATGTTGGCGCTGGTAACCTGGTAACCTGGCACTGGTAACTTGGTAACCACAGACCTCACTGACCCAGAGGGTTGTGAGAAGCCACATGACCCAGTGCTGATTGACTGTGTCTGGCGAGGCAGAGATAATGAGACACATCTGAATAATTAATACATATGACCTCAGATGGCTGGGCTCTATGCACAATAGCACATCAGTTTAAAGAGAAACAGACAGAGGGAGAAAGAGAGATGGAGAGAGGGAATCACAAAGACCTTTTTAGAACGCATTCAGAGAATCTGCAGTGACAAGGAAGGACAAAATATGTTGAAATTCATACAAACCCTATGGCTACACTGTGTCTGTACCCAGAATAGCTGCAAGTCAGTGCTCTGTGTCTGTACCCAGCTGCAGGTCAGTGCTCTTTGTCTGTACCCAGCTGCAGGTCAGTACTCTTTGTCTGTACCCAGCTGCAGGTCAGTGCTCTGTGTCTGTACCCAGCTGCAGGTCAGTTCTCTGTGTCTGTACCCCGGTATAGGTCAGTGCCCCGTGTCTGAACCCAGCTGCAGGTCAGTGCCCTGTGTCTGTACCCAGCTGCAGGTCAGTGTTCTGTGTCTGTACCCAGCTGCAGGTCAGTGCTCTGTGTCTGTACTCAGCTGCAGGTCAGTGCTCTGTGTCTGTACTCTGTGCCTCGGTGATGGTACACACTGGTGTCCTTCAGCTGTTATTGAAGTGTTCTGACTGATTACTGAAGCTGCTTTAATCTGAAACATGCTGAGCGCAGTCAATACTGCAATATAGCAATACTGCCAACTGCACCCTCACCACACAGAGCAGGCCGCCATTCCAGCTAAGAGAGGGAGAGAGGGAGGCGGAGAGAATGTGCATGTGTGTGTGCATGAGAGGAAAAGAATGACAGAGTGCATGAGTGTGTGCATGCATGAGAGAGAAAGAGAGACAGAGAGTGCATGAGTGTGTGCATGCATGAGAGGGAAAGAGAGACAGAGAGTGCATGTGTGTGTGCATGCATGAGAGGGAAAGAGAGACAGAGAGTGCATGTGTGTGTGCCTGTTTGTGAGAGAGTTTGTTACACAAACAATATGCTTTGGCGATGTGTATGTTTAAAAGTCATGGCAATAAAGCAAATTGAACTGAACTGAGAGAGACCGTGAATGTGTGCATGCGTGTCTGTGAGAGAGACAGAGACTCCTCCTCTGGCCCTCAATTAATTAATCTAATAATATCTCTAATCAATAACCACTGTAGGTCACACTGAATAGTTCTGAAGAACAAGGATTATGTGTTTGTGCATGTTTTATTTATCAGTTTTTTTTTGTTTGTTTGTTTGTTTGCAATTGAGGTCAACAACGCTTTAATCAAAAAAGTACTTAATTGGCTTGAGCTTGGTTGCACCCCAGTGGCTCTTCCTGCATGTCCATTACAGAGAAAAAGGCTGCCCACAGTTCCTCCACTGCAGTCATTTTAGCAAATACTTTCTCAGTAACGGTCAAGGAAAGACTCGGAGAGGAAGAAGGTATGGACGTTATGTCTGTGCTGATATCATACGTCATTATGTGATGTCATTTGCACATTAGTAAGGATGAATCTCTTCATTTCCCTGAGCACACACTTTAGATGATATTATTTCCACTGAAACCACTTAAAAAGCCGACATTTTTTCTCAAAGCTTACAAAGATTGCTCCGAACGTCACTTTTCGAGTGCTTTCAGGCTTTTCTGCACATCTTGCAGAACGGTAGTGTCATCTCTGCTTAATGGGTCTGCAGACCTTTTTTAAAAAATACTGTACGGTTGGAGAATTCTTACTGCAGACCTCCAGTGTGCACCCTCTTAGAGGCCACAAAAGTGATTTATACAAATCATCACAACCACAGACCAAAAATGCCTTTGCTTTAGAGCTGTTTCTTGACGCTGAAATGAAAGTGAAACAGCAGGATTCGCATTTCGCTGAACAGAACATGAGAACAGGACCACAGGACAGACTATGTGAACAGGGCCACAGAACAGACAGTGAGAACAAGACAGATCATGAGAACAGGACCAGAGGACAGACCATGAGAAGAGGGCCACAGGACAGACCATGAGAACAGGACCACAGGCCAGACCATGAGAACAGGACCACAGGACAGACCATGAGAACAGGACCACAGGACAGACCATGAGAACAGGACCACAGAACAGACCATGAGAACAGGACCACAGGACAGACCATGAGAACAGGACCACAGGACAGACCATGAGGACAGCTGAGACATGGAGGCAGCTGCACCATGTAAAGCCTGAGAACTTCAATCCCCTGAGAAACAGCTATAGTGACATCACACTTCCGATCAGGAAATCAGGAAAAGGAGTGAAAGGGTTGATTTAGCTTGTTCAGTGCAACATTAGCTCCCTAACTACGGGCAGCTAGTGTGACAGTAACATGCAGGCTCACACCTCACCTTAATGACGATTTCTTCCACAGGTGCGGGTCGAATACACATGAACTCGATAGATGACAGGAACATTTGGAACATTTAAATTATCACTTAGCCTACTTATATTCCCTATCTGCGGATCACCGTTTAAATCAAAGGATCATGAAAATAGCCCACGCAACCCCTTGTTCCGTTTTGTTTAGCAAAATAGCTCTGCACATCTGTGAAATATATTTCCGTATAGCCTAATCAAAAACAAAAAAAAAACATTTTTTAGGTGATTCTGTCCAAAACCAAACTTTGCTGACTTTCAGTGTCCTGACGAGGCATCGTACTTTAAAGGGCAACTGGTCCCCTGTCGGGTATGTTGATGTTAGATTTTACTAAGATCAGATGGCAAGAGAGATTGCCTCCGTCGCTCCATCCCACTCCGGCGCAGTTCCCCTCCGCGCTCAATCACTCTCTCCGTCCTGCTCGGCAGCAGTGACGTCACCGAGCAAGCCAGTGGGTTGAACAGAAGGTAGAGCGAGCGAGCTACAGAAGGGAGCGGAGTTGTTGGGGCCTGCTCGAGAAGACCCGACAAAACACTCAAATCGGATTTCTGACTGTCAGGTATCAGATCTCAGCCCGACTGAACTGAAAACACGCTTTCTGTGCGTGTCCAACCCCCCTCTTCCCCGTGCCTGATTTGACCGGAGCTCGGAACACCAAGGTAAGAAGCGAGAGGAAAATAAAGCGAACAGAACTGAGTGTAAAGTTGGTGTGGTCGCCTGACGGGCGAATGACTGGCTTCACTGAGCTCAGCTGTATTTTCCAAGCCTCTTGAACCTGCAGATATCTTTTAGCGTGTTATGTTTATGTTGTTTTGAAAGAAAGCGGATATTCCCCGGAACGTGGGCAGAGGAGTCAAACATTGGTTTTATGTGTCCACGCTGTTGACGCTCTCGGTTCGCTCCTGCTCCTTGCAGGACGACTCTGCTTTGTGTATGTACGGCAGTACAATAGATGCGAGGTTTGATATCACGGCGATGATGGCGTTTCGTAGCAAAACGATTTCCCGATTGTCCGGTTCTGTGTGCATGTACTTTCATCGAACCCCTTTGAACTTATCTTACACACAATTTTACGAAGTAAAACATACCAGTTTGCCGCTCATAGCCTACCTAAAGAAATGTGTACGGTCAGATAGATGGATTTCGAGAGGGAAACCATAGTAATTGTACTTACAGGTAGCTAGTAGTGGCTGTATACGCGACGTTGCCTTTTTCTACTGATCGTATATCGCATTTTTATTATAGTAAGCTATTGTTATAGTTACACTACTTAAAAAAAAAAAAACCTGAAAAAGTAGCAGTTATCCTTACCCTACTACCTAAACCGAACGTGAGTTCTTTACATTGCTCATATGATACTAAATCCGGAATTTACCCTAAATCCGTAGCCTGCTAATGCCACATGGATATAAAGCCCTCGCCCACTGTTTTGTTTTTAGTTCGATTGGTGTAAACATGCCATATAGCACAGCCTACTCATTGCTAAACAGACGTGTTCAGTTTCCATGCATTTGTTGCTGCGTTTGGGAGAGCTAGCCTAGGACTTATAATGAAATTGGCGCATTCGTAAGAACAAGTCTGACTAGAACTATTCGGCAACTAACGAACTGTTTATTTAGCCGTAGGGCGTTTTGTTTGGATGAGAATATCTGAAGATAATTGGTTATGATTTATAAATGAATTAATTCTGGATATGGCTGTGGTGTATGTCAGCCTGTCTACTTAGTGTTGCGTGGACCTTATTTCTGCAGGTAACAAGTAATACAGGATGTCCGAAGATGGATAATACGATACGCTTTTAATTAAGAGTACTTTCCATCTTAAGGGGAGAAAAATCGTCGAAACCAAAAATCACATTGCGATCTTGGCTCCGGCACGTTTTGGGCTTAATCCCCGTAGCCCCAAGAAATGTGAGTACAGACCTGAATCTATGCTGGGTACGGACACAAAGAAACAACGCTATACACGTTGCAGTAGTTTTCTAATTGTGCCACCTGCTATTTTAATCCGGCTTTCACTCGAAACAAAGCATTTGAGGCTGAGGTTTGTGTGTCTTTGAGCAAAGAAACAGCTGATAAGTTAGCGGTCGATGACGCGGACGGTTCATTGCAATTAGTTTCCATCACTCTTAAATTCCGGTGACAGCTCGAATTATGAGCCCCCCTACCCCTCCCCACCCCAAGCCCAGCATTGTATTTATTGTTATGAGTTGTATTTTTGCCTTTAGCGCCTTTCTCATTCATTTAACTTAGTAGCTACATTTTACACCTGTCAGAGCGCTTGTGCGGTTTCAACTTTTAAGTGGCTGTGGAATTATTATGGGCGTCTGTTGAATTTTAGTTTGGATCCTGTCACAGTTCAGGTTGGGAATGTGCACGTGACTGTACACCAGTGTGTTTCGCGGCCTAGATCATTTCTCACCGTGAAGAAAGTGAAGCTAAATGCAGTGGCTGTATTCTTGACCAGCCAGGTGAGTTTAACCACCAGGCCGTAACAGGGTTACACCCAAAGATAATATCACCATGGGAACGCAAAACCTGAGGACAATGTCCGCTCAGCAATGACAAACATGCGGAACCGGCAGGTGTACACGCCTGTCCGACTGCGTCATATTTTGCATCCATTTTTTTGAATGGAACTAGATAAACCTATAAAAAAAGTCAGATTTCTTTATCTCAGAATGAAGGTGGCTTTTGGATTCAGTGTTTTAGTTTTGAAGCCAAAATGACGGGGATTATGGTGATGATGGTGGCAGAGTCAGACATGCAACAAAAGTGTGTACTTTATGAAAGACAGAGATGTGGCAACTTTAAGTTTTCCTGCAGCTCATTAACTGGGGTTTTATGCATGCAGTGGATATTTAATTGCATTGTCTCGCTTGTGGCAAAAATATTAAAAATTTTACCATCTGTGTGAGAGAGAAGGTGAGCAAGGATTTCTCAGTGTCTCTCGCTCTCTCTCCTGTACTCCCAACCCTCCTTTGAAAGCCTATTTTCCTGTGTCTGTGTAACCAATCAGCTGCAAATAAATGCATCTTCAGGATGCATTCATTTCTGTTCCATCACCCAGAACCGCCGCCCATCTTTATGCAGTATTTTTTATGGGCAGGCTGCCCCAGCAGATGGTTGAAATCCAGTAAATCGTGTATTAATGAAGAACCACCTATGCTGGTGCTTAGCAAGGCTAGTTAACATCCTTCCTTGTTAAGTGCTTTTGCTGGATCGAAGCTTGTGGCCCCCTCTCTCTGTCGCAGTTACAGATGACCTTGTGATTGATTTACCTTTGGGTAAAACGGTCCTGCAACACATCACATTACACGTATTGACGCTTGGCAGGTGGTGCTGTACCCAGCGAAAATCGTAAAAAAGCGGAAAACGTGAGTGCTGTACCCTGTGCCTGACCGCGAGCTGGGAGCTTGTTGTGTGAGAGCAGCTGTTGAAATGCATTGTGGGAGTCCCTGTGTACGCTCGCGCCTCTCGCCGCCTGCTCTGAGTGACCCTGGCGGCGCCCAGCGTCCGGGGCCCGAGAGCCCCCCCCCGCAGAGCTTTTACCGGCCCCCGAAACTGCAGTTAGCGGGAACCGTTAGCGGGAACCTGGCTTTTTCGAGCCGCCGCCGCCGTGGGCGCCCACCGCGCGCGCCTCCCTCTCGGCTGGAATTCCGGAATCCTCCGTGTGCGTGCCCTTTTAATGCGCCGGTACCAGGCTCCTGCTCCAAAACACAAAGGGCCTGCTGTGTGTTTTAGCTCGCTCGCCCCGCGTGTGTTTGCGGAGGTGGGTGTGCCCCCCCCCCCCCCCCTTTGAGCGCTGAGTGGTCCTGCGTCCACAGTTCCCCTTTGTGCGAGATGGAAAAATTTAGGGTCTGCGTGGTTCAGTCCCTGAGTGAAGAGCGGTTGGCTCTCTGCTGTGTGTGTGTGTGTGTGTGTGTGTGTGTGTGTGTGTGTGTGTGCACACCTTGATAGACATGCGTTCTCCCTACCTTACCTGTATTGTGTCTCCAAAAGGAATGATTTGTCATTATCTTGTGTCTTGTCTGATGCATTTCCAGTTTCCATAACGGCACAAGCTTTCTAGCAAAAAGCCTGTGATGCTTCATGTGCCAAAAATAGGTGGAAATGGAAGTGCAGTGAAGGATTCATTTTTGCTGTCAAGGACTCTGGGATTTTTTTGCTGTGGAGGGCTGGGTGCTGACCCAAGGCACTTAGGCACTGATCCTGGAGCCTCGTTCTCTCATCACTACCTGCAATTTTTTTTTGAGGTGGGGGGGGGGGTGACCTTGAGTGATTGGCAGGCAGCGCCCAGTGAAGTCTTAGCGAAGGCATGGCTGTGCAGCTCTTTAATGGAGTCAGGATAACACATCACACCCGCCCACCCGAGAGCCCTCAGCGACGGAGGTTAGCGCAGCGCGCGGGGGGGGAGAAATCCGTCTCCATCAGGACGGCTCACAACCGCCCTTCACCGCTGTCACCTGACATCGAGCCAAAGGGCCGTCTCTGTTGCCTTGCAATACGAAGGCAAACAAGCAGAGGCTTGGCCCGGGAAGGAAGCGCTGCTTTTTTTTTTTTGCGAGTGACAGTCGTCTGAACGTTTTTCATTTTATTCCGTTTATTTAGCCTACGTTTGAAGCTCCTCGAGACTGAGAGTCTCTTTTCCGGGGGAGACCGGCCCCAGAAAGCAGCAGTACTGTGAAAACAGGAGTGGTGAGACACGGACACGGTGCCGTTAAAATTCACAGTTTAACAGACATACAGTCCAACGAGCAGCACAGCAAATCAGACATCATTGGGCGTTTTGGTGGTAATGCTTTTTTGGTGGTAATGCCGTGGATACCGGATTTGAAGTGATTCAGCGGGGACGCTCGTTCAAATTTTGCGGATGTTTTGAAGGCTGCTCCAAGGCCACGGGGCGAAGTAGGAATGCTGATTTTCCTGGCTGAGAAACCGCCTTGAAGTACTTAGTAAAAAGCATCCACTGGGATGAGCGCAACTTGCAGGTGCATAATTATGTAAAAGGTGACCAGAAAGATAAAATGGAAGCTTATCCCTAATGGCCTCATACGCAGATATAAAGGAATGGTGTTGTCTCAGAAGACACAGCGGCCCAGCCTACCAATTTGTATAATGTGTTGATGACTTAGCATTTGTCATGCCTTTTAATAAGCCAGTACAGGTCAGAGGCTGTCTACTCCTGTAACCCTGGAAAGAGCTGCAACACACCAAGATGGGGCACATAACCGATATCTTTGCTTTCACACGTTAAAAACACCCCATCTTCTGCCTTTTATCTTGCCTGGGTGAACGGTGTGCATGTTTCTTCTACGTCGTAGAGGCGGGTCTAATAACAGACGTGTTTGCATCTCTGTTCTCTCCGCTCCACGCCGGCGTATTCCCCCTCCGCACACTTTCTGATAGCTCACTACATCACTCTGCTCGCTGCCCTGTTCCTCTTTAGTTAGCGTGCGTGTTTTATTTTCTCCGGAATAATCCACAGAGGGCTGCAGCCCTGGCTTGTAGCGGCCGCCCACCCGCACCTGCTCTTAAACGGCGGTGTTTACCGGGTCGCGGGACGCACGGCGGCGCAGAATCGCGGCGGTTAAACCACAGTAAGCCGCCGCCCGCGCCAGGTCTTACACGGCAGCGTTTACCGGGTCGCGGGACGGGAGGCGGCGTAGTATAATGGAACGTATAGGCTAATATAACAACCTGCAATCTCTTCAGTATGTATCCAGCTGTATGTAAAGAGGTCTCTGGATAGGAGCGTTTGCTGAACGCCTGCAATGTAATGTAGCTAATGGCGTCGCGGCTGTTACCCACAGCGGAGCTGCCGTTCCCCGGCTGGCGGAACTGGCACTGCGGTGAACGGTGATGCCGATGGCGAGGGTTTGCGCGGGGGCAGATATCGGATTGAAGCGTTTTAGAAACTGGGCGGGGACATTCAGCCGTACGGCTTTTCGCTTGACCCTAGTGAGGACACACTGGCTGAATGACGGGTATATAAATACGGGCACACTGTTTGACTCGTGAGGATGTTTTAAGTCCGATGACGCTGCTGTTTTAGGCCTTTCTTCTACTCCTGGATTTTATTTTGGCTGAGAAGTTGCGGAGGGAAGCATCAGCCGCACGTTGGGGGTGGAGCTCTTTGCTATCGGACACACCGGCGCTTATGGACCAATGAACTGGCCTTCCGCTCCATGGCTAATTATTCCGACAGGGTTTAAGTTAATGAGTGTCTTTGATTATGTGTATAAGAGCCAGAAGCATGCCAATGGTGAAAATGGTGAGTTGTGACCAAGCATTGGCTTCTGGGAGGTGTAGTCAGCTGAATACCGTTCTTTGTGCAGTGATGCCTGCTGTAGCCAGGATCAGATGGCAGCTTAGACAGAAAGCAAAGCAAAAGGTCAGAGGTCACACAGAATCACGGACTGAGGAGGGTATTCGTAATCCCACTTGGCCCCTCCCACAGTCAGGGGTGCAATCTGTGTCGACCAATCAGGTGACGAGTGTGGAAAGGAAGTGTTGTTGGCAACGAACGGCACAGTCGTGCTGCACTGCCTTTACCTGCTCCAGACTGTTTATCTCACTGAAGCGTCATGTGATGAAAATGTGCTGCAGTTGAGGGGGCGTCTTCAGATGCTTAGTCATCTCTGCCAGGGATGTGTTTTAATGTTTCAATGAAAGGGTGTAATCATAGTATTTAAAATATGACAGTGGCTTCCCTCACGTTAGCTGGTTGTGATGTAGTTGTTAGTTAGCATAATCTCAGGTAGAAGGCTATGATGCTAGCTAGAAGTGCGTCCCTTTAAATAGAAAAGAAAAAATGACAGGATATGCAAAAAATTCTTTATCTTCGCAACAATGTTTTGCAATGATTGGCACTTAATTCTGATGACTCTTGGCAGTAGCACCTCCCTGTCTGGTGGTTTTTCCGGGAATAAAGCTGTCTTTTGTCTGACAGAATCATGTAGGAAGTGTCCTGTCAAACAGACTGAAGATGGCTTCCCCCCCCCTTCCTCACACTGTAAATTCAAATCTGTCAGAAGCAGAAGAAGTGAGCGTGATTGGTCCTGATGGATGACTTCAGGTACATATGCCGGTATTTAATCACACCTCCAAACGAGCAGTGACTAATGAGGTGATGCTGCTGTTTGCGATTTATTTATTATCTGGAGCATTCATAATCTGTGCTTCAGTGTGACAGAACAGGGTGTGTGTGGGAGGGGGGAGATGTAGTCTGATTGGCTGCATGTTATCATTGATCTGACGGATGCATTTGCATTTTCAAAATATCGGTCATTCTGAATACTTTGTAATGATTTTTGGTTTTTGATGTATGGTTTTTAATTTGGTGGAATGTGTTTGTGTGTTGATATATGGTGTTGCTCAGCATCAGGGTCAGCTCGGTTATCTGAGAAGATGATCAGACCTACAGCGCCAGATGTCGATCGGTACTACAGGGCGGCTGATTCCTCCCTAAGGTACAACAAGGTCTCGACTCTTGCAGTTCTGGCCCCACGATGTGGAACGATCTTCCAGTGGAGGTCAGAAAGCAGAGTGTCTGAGCACCTTCAAACGGAAACTCAGACGCACTCTTCTTGTGTACCTCTCCTCTTCCTAAACCCTCCAGACTTAAAAAAAAAAAAAAAAAAAAATTTTGTTCAGACTATCTTGTTCTCCTTGTATGCATCATAGTAAAGGCTTTACACATGTGTTCAATGGATTAACGGACTTGATCCTGAGTTGTTACTCTGTGTAGTCGTTGATAAGAGCTCATAATACCTATAATGTAATGTAATATATATGTGGGGTGAGAGGTTACTGGTGCACATGCACAGTATTATTATTTTGTGATGGGCGGGGTTGCTATGTCCCTCTCCTACAGTACCACACAGCTCCAGTCATTACAGTACTCAGCTCTCAGACCAGGTGATTCCAGGCCTTTACGCAGCCTTGCCTGCGGGGACAGGACTAGAGAGGACCTGTCTGACCGCCCCTGAACGCTGAAGAAATGCACGCGTCCTGAACTAGACCTGCCGGGTGAGGGACGCATGCAGTTCTGTGGGAGCGGCTTCTGATTGGCTGAGGGGCTTGGGTCTCGGGCACGAGCTCCCCTGACCTCCTGAGGGCGGTGGGGTTTAACGCCTGGGCCGCGGTGTTGAGTGCGAGCTGCCTCTCTGGCACTGCAGCTGCAGTGCCATACGCGAGCTAGCGATGGCTGCCTCTCGGGGCACTCGCTGCAGTGCCGACGCTGAGCTAGCGATGGCTGCCTGCTCTGGGCACTCAGCTTGCAGTGGCGAGGCTGGAGCTAGCGAGCTGCTCTCTGGGGCACTCAGCTGCAGTGGCGTACGGCTGGAGCTGCGTGGCTGCCTGCTCTGGGGCACTTCAGCTGCGTGGCCGTACGGTGGAGCTAGCGATGGTGCTGTCTCTGGGGCACTCAGCTTGCGTGGCCGTGCGGCTGGAGTAGCGATGGCTGCTTCTCTGGGCACTGCTGCAGGGCTGTACGGCTGGAGCTAGCGTGGCTGCTTCCTCTGGGGCACTTCAGCTTGCAGTGGCCGTACGGCTGGAGCTAGCGATGGCTGCTTCCTCTGGGGCACTTCAGCTTGCAGTGGCCGTGCGGCTGGAGCTAGCGATGGCCGCCTCTCTGGGGCACTTCAGCTTGCAGTGGCCGTGCGGCTGGAGCTAGCGATGGCTGCTCCTGGGCACTCAGCTGCAGTGCGACGCTGAGCTAGGATGGCTGCCTCCTCTGGGGCACTTCAGCTTGCAGTGGCCGTACGGCTGGAGCTAGCGATGGCTGCCTCCTCTGGGGCACTTCAGCTTGCAGTGGCCGTACGGCTGGAGCTAGCGATGGCTGCCTCCTCTGGGGCACTTCAGCTTGCAGTGGCCGTACGGCTGGAGCTAGCGATGGCTGCCTCCTCTGGGGCACTTCAGCTTGCAGTGGCCGTACGGCTGGAGCTGGCGATGGCCGCCTTGGAGACTCGTTGCTTCCTGGAAGCTGACAGACGCAGGAAGCTACTGTTACACGGCAGTGCGTCTCTGTGACAGTGCAATGTGGAAATAAAAGGAGCTATACAAACACAGTTGATTTGATTTGACACATCGGGTCTCAGAACGTCTTGCTAAAGGGGCGGTTATCCCATCGCTCTCTGCTGACTGAGGCCGGCTGGTTTTGACTTTCCTCCTGAAATGATGGGCCCTCCGCAGCAGTGGGGGGGACTGGGGGGGGTCCGGGCCCTGTTCCTGGGGGTCCTGGTTTCCCTGTTTTGACTGAGCGTGTGGGGGTGTGTGTACAGAGCCAAAGGGTGAAGGAACAGATTGTTCACAGGGGTGCGATTAAGTAGCTGAGAACCGTGTGAGGGAACCAGAGACGTCTTAAGGGTAAGATAACGTGTTCAGAAGCTGTGTAATACACGCTGTGTGTGTGTGTGTATCGTGCACTTGTGTGCTTAATGTGTTTGCTTATTGTGTGTTTATAATGCGGGTGTGTGTTTATTGTGTGAGTGCTTTTTGTGTGCTTATTGTGCGTGTGTGTATGTGTGTGTGTGTCCATCTGCACGTGCAGACTGTTGAAACACAGCTGAGGGTGAGAGAGAGCCGGTCTGGTGGGCGGGACAGGACAGGGCGGTGCAGGACAGGGTGGTGGTGGGTGGGGCAGGACAGGGCAGGGTGGTTGTGGTGGGCGGGGCAGGACAGGGTGGTGCAGGAGAGCCGGTCTGGTGGGTGGGACAGGGTCACCGGGGTTCCTGACTGTGGAGTGCTGGCAGACAGGGTCCTGTCATGGGCACAGCTGGCGTGAGGAGCTTGTAGCGTCTTACAGTTCACAGTTTAGACATTTAGCAGATGCTCACATCTCCGGAGCGGCCTGCACAGCTGTGTGACGTGTGCGCGCGAAGACTAGCGGTGCCGTGGAATGTTCCGGAATGTCACTGTCAGCCTGTGGTAATGGCGCTGATATGACTAATGCGCTGGCTTCTGCCACACTCGCTACCGGTTACTGCCTTTAGTGGTACGACAGCCATCACCAGAACTCATAATACTAATGCTGTAACTTCCTCCATCATCATTAGTGTTAATGTTAGTGCGCAATAATTACGAGTGCTACTAACGCTGTGATTGCTATTACTAAAGTGTGTGTTGTCACTGTCACCATGGTTACTACTACTGTTGCTGCTAGTGCTGCTGGCAACGGGATCAGTGGTTGTGTCGGTACTTGGCGGGATCAGTGCTTGTGTCAGTACTTGGCAGGATCAGTGGTTGTGTCTGTACTTGTTGGGATCAGTGGTTGTGTCGGATTGTTGTGCTTGTTGGATCAGTGGCTTGTGTCAGTCTTGTGTCGGTCATCTTGGTCTTGGGATCAGTGCTTGTGTCGGTACTTGTTGGGATCAGTGCTTGTGTCGGTACTTGGTGGGATCAGTGCTTGTGTCGGTACTTGTTGGGATCAGTGCTTGTGTCGGTACTTGTTGGGATCAGTGCTTGTGTCGGTACTTGTTGGGATCAGTGCTTGTGTCGGTACTTGTTGGGATCAGTGCTTGTGTCGGTACTTGGCGGTATTAGCGCTTCTGTAGTAGCGCTTGATTCTGCATTGCAGCTGTGGTTAAGTCCTGTGTGGGGATTCTCCATCTGTGTGCCTTCTGCCGCCCGACTGGCTGTTGTGCTGTGAGATTCCCCCCCCCCCCCCCCCGTCTGGTGCTCTCCAGGCAACGGGAATCCACTCCGCAGGCCGGATGTGCCGTGAGGCTTTTTAAACTCATCAGTCCACCTCACCTGTCCCGCCCCACTTTCCCTGAAAATGTAGGCCCCTCTGTCTGCCTTTCTCTCTCTCACACTCTGTCTATCTCTCTCACTCTCTCTGTCTGCCTTTCTCTCTCTCACACTCTGTCTATCTCTCTCACTCTCTCTGTCTGCCTTTCTCTCTCTCACACTCTGTCTATCTCTCTCACTCTCTCTCAATCTCTCTGTCTACCTTTCTTTTTATCACACTCTCTGCATCTCTCTCTCTCTCAGCCTCACTCTCAATCTCACTCTCTTTCTCTCTCTCTGCCTCTCTCTCTCTCTCGCTCGCTCTCTCAGCCTCTCTCTCTCTCTCTCTCTCTCTTTCTTTCTCTCTCTCTCTCTCTCTCTCTCTCTCTCTCTTGGTCTCTCTCTCTCTCTCTCTCTCTGGTTTAGAGAATTGCGTGACTCGTATTGTGTTCCTGGGGGAAGCGTGCGACGGACGTCTTTATCCAGCGGACGGCTCGGTCTCCGTTTGCTCCAGAGTGCCTGAGCTGGTGGAGAGATTGGGCTTTTTGCAGATTACAGATTACAGCCCTCAGAAGATGCAGCTTTTTGGCTTAGGCCTGATCTATTGGAGGCAGGCCCTCCCTGTTGAGCCATCGTCTTCATTCAGTCCTGTCTGTCTGGAGGTGCTGGGACAGGTCTGGACCAATGCTTGGGTGGGACGTGGGGCAGTAGGCCTTACCGTGCAGACGGAGGGGTAGGTCAGGTTTCCCCCCCTCCCCACTCCCCTCTTCCAGATGGTACTCACTGTGTCTTCCAGCAAACTTCGATGGACCCTGGCGTGAAACTGTGCTTCTGGAGAGCCGGAAGACTGCACCATCCATGCACTGGTGTGTGTGTGGTCGCAAACGCGGCTGTGGAGTGTGAGCCGTGCCGGCTGTGCTAGGCAGAGCTAACGTGTATGCAAATTTAATGTAAATCCAAATCTGTCCAGGTTCGAGGCGCCAGACACTCCTGTTTTTAGTCTGGTGGGTATGTGGTCACACCTGTCCCAGGTGCGATCCCTCCGCTCCCTGCTGGTATAAGCCCATAGAAGCAGATTTATTTTCAGCTGTGTGTCTGTAATGGCTGAAATGCTTTGCTCAGGCAGTAGGGATATGCCCAGCTGGGTTAACGTGTTCCTGCACACACAGCCCCATGGTCCGATGTGTGTGAACTGGAGCATTCACCCCAGCCAATCATCCCCCCCACCTTGCCCTGAAGGTCAAAAGTTAACAGGACAGGAAGTGGATGTCTCAGGACAGGAAGTGGATGTCACAGGACAGGAAGTGGATGTCACAGGACAGGAAGTAGATGTCACAGGACAGGAAGTGGATGTCACAGGACAGGAAGTGGATGTCACAGGACAGGAAGTGGATGTCACAGGACAGGAAGTGGATGTCTCAGGACAGGAAGTGGATGTCACAGGACAGGAAGTGGATGTCATGTTGTGGGACCTGGTTGAGGACCATGGCTCTGGATTCAAGAATTAGGACTGTATGTTTTTTCGCTGCTGTTTTCTGAAAGGCCCCCCCCCCCCCCGTAGACATTCAGGGGACCCTGATTCACCCCTGTGGGACTCTTTCAGGGATCAGAGCCTTTCCTGGAAAAAGTGTGCTCTGCAGGAAACCGCTTTGTTTGTCTCTCTAGTCCCTGTAGAGTTCCTCCACATGCTGGGGGTGGGTTTTGGTGAAGGCCAGCCTTGTTCCCCATCCCCTGCCCCTGTGAGTGCAGCCCAGAGCGCGGCCCCTGCTCCAGCGTACCCGCTCGATCTCGAAAATTGAGCGGCTAAACCGTTATGGGCTCCAATGCAATGCGTTTTTGGAAAAATGGTGATGTAAGAAACTTGCGAGCCTCTGTACAGGTGTGCCTAGGTCCCTTTGGGGGAACGGTAAACATAGCAATCGACAAATCAGGTTACGTTTGACATTGAGCTCCGCAAGAGAATGTTCTCACGGATCAGATTCTGTGTAGCCAATCAGGATACGGCGCTCTGGGATCATCGCGCGTATGGAAAGACGTTACATAAACAAGTTATATAACAGTTTCAACGATTTGCCCTGAGGAGACAAAAAAAAAACTGGGACCAAATTGAGATGTAGGCCTAGGTGATGAAATCAGTGCGATTGAGCCATCGTCCCCTGCGGCTGGCGTTGGGGGAAAGGGTTAAACCTGCAGAGCGAAACTGCGTTAAGAGGCGAAGGCGCCCGCCCATTCTGCGGCATCTGCGAATGTGACATCGGCTGAACCTTGTGCGTGACATTATCACCCTGTGATTTGCCATTGTGTAATCATAGGTGAGAGACAGTCACTGAGCAGAGCAGTGTGAGAGGGAGACTGAGAGAGAGAGAGAGAGAGAGAGAGAGAGAGTCACTGCAGTATGTGTGTGTGTGTGTGTGTGTGAGAGAGAGAGAGAGAGAGAGAGAGAGACTGCAGTGTGTGTGTTTGTGTGAGAGAGGGAGAGAGAGTCACTGCATTGAAGTGTCAGAAGGAGACTGAGAGAGTCACTGAGGAGGAGACAAGGAGATACTGAGTCACTGCAGCTCAGTGTGGGAGAGAGTCACTGGTATGGAGACCCTGAGGTATGTTGCACAATGTCTGATTGCATGTTGATGCCTTAATAAGGACCACCCCCCCCCACACTGCCTTTATGTGGCGAGTGATGTATGGGAACGTGCCAGCCCTGGGACTCTGACTGTGTTTCTGTGTCCTGCTAGATTAGGGCCTGCTGCTGGGGGTGATATGCCCAATCTGTCATCGTCTGGGCCTGCGGGGGGTGACGGATCGGGGTGGGTGACTGATCTTCTCCCAGAAGAACGGTTGTTTGCCGCCCGTGTGTATGAGACATGGCCTCCCGTTTAGCTGACGAAAGGAGGCGAACGAAGGTGTGAAGACGCCGTTTGTCTCCCTTCGCTCGCTTAAAGCCGACAGAACGATCCGCGGTCTTTTTCTCTCTGAGCTCACGGAGCGCGGGCCGTGTGGCAGCTCGGTGTCACAGCGCGACTTCGGCTTCTGAGTTTTAAACAACAAACAGGCAAAAGACAAACGGGGGGAAGAGAAAAGAAAAGAAAAATCTCCACTTTTCTAACTGCTACCAGAGCTGCTTTATCGTGGGGTGCTGGGGATGGTGGGAGGGTTGTTTACAGGAGGTGTGTGGCACCGTCGGGGGGAGGGGTGGGGTGTGTGTGTGTGTGTGTGTGTGCCTGCTCGCGAAGTTTCGGTCGGGAGCATTGGAAGTTTCCAGAAGTCTGCCCCACAGCATTCCGAGCAGCTCTCCTCTCTCAGAAGCACGCAGCCAAGCTATTTTTACCGCCAGCGAGGCAGAGCCCAACCCGCACCCCCCGCACCCCCCCCCCCCCCCACCCCCCCAAAAACATGACAACACTAAATCTGTGTTCCGGGCACTGGCAGGCCAGTCTGGCTGCCCTTGGCACACGCCTCTCTGTGTTTTTTAGGAAGTGCTAATGTTGTGAAATTAACATCCGCTCCCGTTGCTCCAGAACGGTCGGTAATTTCAGGGCACTTTGCCGTAAAACTGCTGGTCAGTCGTGCTGTTTTTTTTTTTTCTTTTTTCTTCTTCCTCTTTTGCCGGGTAATTCCTCCCGTGGACTTGAGCGCGGAAAATATATACAGCAGAGTCTGTCTCTCGATTACATTCTGGGCTGTAACTGTTTCAGAAGTAATGTAATAATTATTATAATTAAAATCAGTTCCTCACCACAGCCTGTAGATCTGTGGCTTTGTCTTTTATTTCAGAAAAAACACCCCAGCTACAATTACTGGACATGGTGAGGATTGTGCTGACAATCATGCCCGTGTTTAGACAGGTAGTGATGTCATGTACGAACTGCCAAGTTCCTGTATAGTCAAGTGTTTGACTCTTTGGTGAAGTGTTCCTTTCCTACCTGGGTTTGACATAGACAATGTGGTGAAACCAAAACCATTTCTCTGTTTAGCCAAAACCAAAACCAGTCTCTTATTTATCTCTTATTTTCTGGTTTTGTGCTGGGAAGACCTGTGTTCCACAAATCTGGTTCTTTAGAACTTGAATTATTCTCCTCTTCTGTCTTACTTGGCATAAATAGGGCATAGTTCTTGATGACTATTGTAAATAGAATGCTGGTAGTTATTTTTGGTGCACATCTTTGAAGTCTCAATAGAACAAGAACTGCATGCTCCTCTCCATGCTGATAGAATTTACCTTTTTTGTCCATCTATTCCTCCATCTATTCCTCCATCATCCTCATCATCTATCCATCAGTCCATCACAGGGCCCACACACCATTCATTCATTCATTCACACATACGTTCATACCCAAAGGACAGATTGGAGTCTCCCATTAGCCTGACTTGCATGTCTCTCTACTGTGGGAGGGGGTACCTGGACACACAGGGAGGTTCTCGGCCTCGATTCGAACCCTTCTTGCTGGGAGGTGACAGCACTACTCGCTGCACCACCGTGCCGTTGTACTCCTCCCTCAGCCTTTCTTATTTCTTCACTCTTTGGCTGTGGGAGGGGCTTTGCATTGACCACGCCCACACCTGACTCTGACTCTGTCCTTGGTCTTGGTAAATGGACTGCATTTTATCCAAAGCGCTTTACAATTGATGCCTCTCATTCACCAGAGCAATTAGGGGTTAGGTGTCTTGCTCAGGGACACTTCGACACACCCAGGGCAGGAGTTTGAACCGGCAACCCTCCGACTGCCAGACAACCGCTCTTACCTCCTGAGCTATGTCGCTTCTGAGAGAGGAGAGCTGCTTGGAATGCTGTGGGGTCTAACACCCCTTTTCGGGGTATCCTAGCGCAATCGGTTGTTGAAGAACGTGATGCCATATGAACCGTTTACACGGCAGGCCGACCTGGCCTAGTGCTAACACTCAGGTGGTTTATCAGGTGAACCTGACCCCACGTCCTGAAAGCCTCCTGCTTCGTAAGGTCTTAGGTCCTCAGGCTCTTCCTCTAGTACCTTCTGAGTGCTGCTTAATGTTGCAGGTTCATCTAATGACTCTTAATATCAGCTGTGGTGCCGGGGTGGATTACACCTGGGTAGTTCAACCATAACCCCCCTCACCCCCCCCCCTCGGTTAATCTAATCTAACACAAACACAATCAGTTTATACAGCCGGATAGTTTACTAGTACTTTAGCGCTTCAGGTTATGTACCTTACTCAAGGGTACAACAGGAGCATCCCCCCTGTGAATTAAATCGACTAACCTGTGGAGTTACAAGCCCAGTTCCCTCACCATTATACCACGCAGCCAGGCCTCCTGCCCCCTGGCTAAAACAGCATGTACTGTAGGGTGGCCTGTTCTGCGTTAAACAAATAATTCACATTTTGCTACTGAACTTTAGGTTTAGGAAGCAGAGGTTCAGTTATTTGAATGCTGGATCCTTGGAGCAATAGAATATTAAAAAAAACAGATTCTCCATGGTGTTCCTTTCCCATGCCCATTCTAGCACACGCTACACAAGAGCGGGGATTAAAATGGGAGACGCATGATCTGTCAGCTTCTCCTATATGCAGTTTGTCCTAAAGGCTTGAAGAATCACGTTTAATGCCATTATTAAAGGGTCAAAAAGCATTCCATTCCAAAAGCAAATGTAATGCTTGACATGTATGAGGCGACATAGCTCAGAGTAGACCGTGTTCTCGAGGTTGCCGTTCAAACCCCGCCTGGCGTCGAAGTCCTGAGCAAGACACCTAACCCCTAACTGCTCTGGCGAATGAGAGGCATCAGTTGTAAAGCGCTTTGGATAAAAGCGCTATATAAATGCAGTCCATTTTCCACTTTATGAAGAATGACATCACATAACATTTATAAAACCCCATTCTGAAAATGTGACACAATTCATTTTATTGGATTGGTAATTTTTTATTATTTGTTTATACTGTGGTGCGCGATGCATTATATCTGCATCACTGAGGGTGGAGGAAGATGCAGTTTTGTGTGAAGCGTGAGTTGCGTTTGTTGTGTAGGATCGGTCACATCCGTTTGGAAAAGGAGAGGGGGTTTTTGGCCTGAGGAGGCTACCGTACCGTGGGGGCCATTTGGCAGTCATAATTACCCGCTGCGCTCAACCAGATGATAACGCTGCCATCTGGGATTTATTCCTCAATTATGATGAATCTCAACAGTGTCACAACAAACATGTGGACCTGACACCCTCCCCCCCCTCTCCTTCCCAAAATAACATCCGCTGAATTTTGAGCTCGTATCCAGGCCCGTCTGTAGGTTCTCGTTACTCAGTCGCTGTGATCTACGCCGAAGGAGCGCTCCTCGAGCCTGGAATTTACCGGAACGGTGTGATCTGATGCGTGCGCTGCGTTCTCTCCTTTTCACTTTCAGTTCTCTCTCTTATTTACCGACTGAGGGGAAAAAGCTGGACAGCAGGATTGGTCACATACCTTGGCCCGCACACCATCACATGAGCTCCGGTCTGACACCTAGGATAGGACGTTTCACAGATAACACGTCATCCTACCTGTGTAAGGGGGGGTGTGTGGCGTGTGTGTGTCTGGGGCTGGGCGGGGCGGGGCGGGGCGTGGGGGGGGGGGTCATGGTTGGTTAAGGATCTGGGCTCCAAGGTTATAGCCCCAGTGTCTGGAGTTGGGAATTACAGCCCAGCAGGGTTTTCACCCAAATTACCTGGGTAAATAGTCCGCTGTATAAACAGATAATGTGTAAAAATATGCCCTGTTAGCCTCCCGGGATGAAAGGCAGAAATAGCTGAAGGTGTTTATGCAGCGACTGCAGTGCTAATCGTGAGCTCAGGAGGATGAGGTCGGGGCCTGTGATTCTCGTGCTAATGGCCTCTCGTGACTCTGAGAAAAGGTCCCCAGGACGACAACTTCCTCTTCCTGTCTGTAACGAGTGGAAGGGCTCTGTTCGTCTCTGGAGATAAAGGGGACAGGGTGTATGGTTTTAATAATGCTTCACCTGTTCATATTTCCATAAGAACCCGTTCTGGTTTTTGGGACACGCGCCCCTGTTTGGATTCGTACTTCATTTTCCCTGTGTGTGAGTGAGTTGTCTTTTTCTCGACGCTCAGTGTTGACATGAGGAAGAGCCTCTTCTCCCTCAGTAATGAGTGTGTTAATGCCTTCCAGTGGGAATGCCGCACCGCACAGCGCCTGGTGCTCTTCTGTACTCGTAATTAGAGTGATCTCCTTAATTAGACGTCCGGATCTGCTCCCCGTGAGCTCAGTGTGTCGCTCCTCTGTGCGTTCCGCCATCTTTTCCCTCTCCACTCTGAGCCTTTTCTCCGTTCTTCCCTCGTCTGTTTCTCTACTTTCAGCCTTTCCTTAGTTCTTCCCTCTTCTGTTTCTCTCGCGTCCTCCTCTACTTTCAGCCTTTTCTCTCTTCTTCCCTCTTCTGTTTCTCTAGTGTCCTCTTCTACTTGGAGCCTTTCTTCTGTTCTTTACTTTTGTGTTTCTCTAATTTAAGCCTTTCCACAGTTCTTTGCTCTTGTGTATCTCTCAAGTGTCCTTTTCAACTTTTGATTCTTTTTGAATTGTTCTTTACTCTTCTGCTTTGAGCCTTTCCACAGTTCTTTACTCTGTGAGATGTTCTTGTGTATGTCCTTCTCTGCTTTGGGCCTTTCCACAGTTCTTTACTCTGTGAGATGTTCTTGTGTATGTCCTTCTCTGCTTTGGGCCTTTGGGCCTTTCCACCGTTCTTTACTCTGTGAGATGTTCTTGTGTACGTCCTTCTCTGCTTTGGGCCTTTTCACAGTTCTTTACTCTGTGAGATGTTCTTGTGTATGTCCTTCTCTGCTTTGGGCCTTTCCACAGTTCTTTACTCTGTGAGATGTTCTTGTGTACGTCCTTCTCTGCTTTGGGCCTTTCCACAGTTCTTTACTCTGTGAGATGTTCTTGTGTATGTCCTTCTCTGCTTTGGGCCTTTCCACAGTTCTTTACTCTGTGAGATGTTCTTGTGTATGTCCTTCTCTGCTTTGGGCCTTTCCACAGTTCTTTACTCTGTGAGATGTTCTTGTGTATGTCCGTCTCTGCTTTGAGCCTTTTCACAGTTCTTTACTCTGTGAGATGTTCTTGTGTATGTCCTTCTCTGCTTTGGGCCTTTCCACAGTTCTTTACTCTGTGAGATGTTCTTGTGTATGTCCTTCTCTGCTTTGGGCCTTTGGGCCTTTCCACCGTTCTTTACTCTGTGAGATGTTCTTGTGTATGTCCTTCTCTGCTTTGGGCCTTTCCACAGTTCTTTACTCTGTGAGATGTTCTTGTGTATGTTCTCCTCTGCTTTGGGCCTTTGGGCCTTTCCACCGTTCTGTACTCTGTGATATGTTCTTGTGTATGTCCTTCTCTGCTTTGGGCCTTTCCACAGTTCTTTACTCTGTGAGATGTTCTTGTGTATGTCCTTCTCTGCTCTGAGCCTTTCCGTGTTTAGATGAGAAGAGTAAACACATCGCTTGCCTGTTAGCTCTGTAGGACCCCTCTGCTCTGACCCCTCCCTCCCCAGAGCCCTGGGCTTTGTGATGTGTTGGGACTAGCCCGATTCGGGAGAGCTGCTGACCGTAGGCTATGCACGCGGTCCTCCCCGAGGACCACACTCATTTCCCAGAAGGCTGTTCTCTAAGGGTCATGCTGCCAGAAGCCGTTTGGAGGCGGAGTTTCGACTTGAAGGGCAATGCTCACTGACAGTGTTATTGACATAAGCTGCACCAGGGATTGGACGTGGCTGTTCACAGAGAGGTGTGTGTGTGTGTGTGTGTGTGTGTGTGTGTGAGCAGTCACATGCCTGTTCATCCTCAGAGAGCACACCAGGGAACAAATATGTTTTTGAAATACTGTAACTATTAAATTCTGTAAAATAAATTCTGCACCAAACCTCGAGAATTTTCAACCAAAAATTTGCAGTCTTATGAAAAAAACCGTTGTGTCCCAAATACCTGAGACAGATATTTTGGTGGCATGGAAAATGTTGCAGTATTTCAGATAAAGGCCTCCCACGGGGACCCTTCTTCAGTTCCCAATGTTGTGACTGTGGCTCGGGGATGCCCCTGTGGTCCTGCACTGGGTCTGAAAGCCCCACCCCCTCACCCCCCCACCCCACACTCTGGAGGCCTTCAGTCTGGGACCTTCTGGAACCTTCCGAGGACAGATCCAGACCAGTTTACCGAGATACGGTGCGCCTATTAAAGGAATAAGTGATGTCTGAGTCGACTTTGGCGCTGTCCTGACAGGCTTCTCCTGGGCAGTGACTGAAGGCATCGAAGGGGATTGTGGGGGGGATGGGGAACGTAACTGAAATATAATGGGCAGGCCAGGTCTTCCACGCGACTCTGGGGAAGTTTTGGTTTTGTAATGAGGCGGAGGGAAGGGTTTATTCCACTCCGCTTTCTGTCATCTGTCATCTGCTGTCACAGAACCCAGAGAAAACGTGACCCCGTTTTTCCCCTCTGTGTGCGTGCGTGTGCGGGCGTGTGTATATGTGTGTGTGTGGTATGTTTGTGTGTGTGTATATGCGTGTGTGAGAGAGAAAGGTTAGTCACGCACGCTGTTGGTTTGTGTGTGTGTGTGGTATGTGTGTGTGTGTGTGCGCGCGCATGTGTGTGTGCGGAAGATTGTTCTTGTTGATGTGACTCATTAGATGCAGAGGGGCTTGTAGAGGATGTCAGCAGTAGGCAGACTCCACACTGTGTGTGTGTGTGTGTTCGCGTGTGTGTGTGTGTGTGGTATGTGTGTGGTATGTGTGTGTGTATGTGGAAGAGTGTTCTTGTTGATGTGACTCGTTTGATGCAGAGGGGCTTGTAGAGCATGTCAGCAGTAGGCAGACTCCACACTGTGTGTGTGTGTGTTCGCGTGCTGTGTGTGTGTGTGCATGTGTGTGTGTGTGTGGTATGTGTGTGTGTATGTGGAAGAGCTTTCTTGTTGATGTGACTCATTTGATGCAGAGGGGCTTGTAGAGCATGTCAGCAGTAGGCAGACTCCACACTGTGTGTGTGTGTGTGTGTGTGTGTGTGTGTGTGTATGTGTGTGGTATGTGGAAGAGCGTTCTTGTTGATGTGACTCGTTTGATGCAGAGGGGCTTGTAGAGCATGTCAGCAGTAGGCAGACTCCACACTGTGTGTGTGTGTGTGTTCGCGTGTGTGTGTGGTATGTATGTGTGTATGTGGAAAAGCGTTCTTGTAGAGCATGTCAGCAGTAGGCAGACTCCACACTGTCTCCAGCTCAACTGTCAGACACTGAGACGCCACATCACAGCTGAGTGACAGGAGAGCATCCCTCTGTCTGCTGTCACAGCGAGGAGAGAGGAGTGTGTGCGTGCGTGCGTGCGTGCGTGCGTGCGTGCGTGTGCGTGTGTGTGCGTGTGTGTGTGTGTGTGTGATTGTGTGTGTGTGTGCGTGTGCTTGTGCATGTGTGCATGTGTGTGTGTGTGTGCACTCTGGTGCCAGAGAGATGGGGCAGCGTTGAAACAGTGAGCAGGAATGTGATGTCATACAGGACAGTGCCTTCAGAGACATCCAGTCATACGGGGGTCCCGCCCACACTTCCTGTCCGATCGCTGGTCTGCTTTAATATGGCGGCTGCTTGTGCACGTACACACCCACACTGCGCACACATACACACGCCCACGTACGCAAACACACACTCTCTGCACACACACCACTCACACTGCGTCTGGTCACACACGTACACACCCACACTACACACAAGCAAGCGCGCCAAAGTACACATACACAGACACACACACACATATACACACACACACACACACACACACACACACACACACACACACACCGCACACACACACATACACAGCAGGTCCACTTCAGACTCTAACTGCAGCGCTGCAGTGGCAGAGAAGGTCGTGAGGCGTGGCGAGGGGTGGGGTCTGCCAAGATTCCGGCGGCTTCTTGCCGGAATGCGGAACGAGCTGCTATACTGGAGAACAAACAGGAGCTCAACCTGTTAGCTTTGACAGGTGTTTAGCGGTGCCAGTCAGTGGCGGGTGTTCAGTGTGTGTTTCCCCATTCATAAACGGCTGCTCATTGAGAAGCACTGCTGAGCGTCTGGCCCCAGAACAGACTCTGCTGGCAAAAAATGTTGCATCTCAGGAACATCCCTCATCCCTCGTTTCTGAGGCAGATTATCCTCCGGTGTGTGTGGTGCCCAGTGAACGATGCCTTTCACTGTTTCTGTCTTGTCTTTCCCGACCAGCAGAGACAGAAGTATTCCTGATTAAACCACTACTGAGAGCAGTATCCTCAGCACTATTTCAGCTAACAGAATATTGTAGCAGCTTATTCGTTAGTTATGCTAGCTAGGTACTATACATATACGCCCACTTCTGTAGCCTAGGCCTCTGCTGCGTGACTGTGGGGTTGGCCCTCACCACCTTTGGGGGTCAAACACGGTTGGCACACGGTAGCAGCACTGTACTGCAGCATAGCGCGTGTGAGCGTGCGTGCGTTGTCACGGTGATGCTGGCCAAGACAAAGGCGGGTCGGAGGGTGGGTTAGGAATTACGGGCTGAATTACATTATCGCCCGGTTCGGCTAAGGTCTGTGTGAGTTGCATTACGGTGTGTGTGTGTGTATAGAGGTCTGTGGTGATACGCAATCACCACAGACCTCTGATGAAGTGATGTATTGAAGTGATTGTATTACATGCAAAGCACAGGGGATGGCCTTTTTCATCTTTCATCTTACCGTCCTAAAGTGTGGACGGCTGTACACAGGCATGCACACACACACACACGCACACACACACATGCACCCTCAAAGGCAAACACACTCACACATACCTGTACACACACACAGGCACATACACACCCACAAACGCATACTTCATCTTTAGGTTATTCCCCTTCCTCTTTGCAAAGCGTTTGTCTCACAAACCAGCCGTCCAACATCAAGCCGCTCTTCACACTTTGCTCATAACCCGGCGGCATGCTGGGATATCGGACCTCGCACCCTGTTTATTAAAAACGCAGACCCGCAGGGCCCCCCCCGTCTTTAATTACCTTATTGTGATTCCCCCGCTGCGCTCGTGAATTTGAGCGCGCCCGACAGTTGAGGCGTGTAACACAGGAAGAGGGGACGAACCCCTCCAGCGTTTGAAGGTCCCACTTCCTGCTTCGTCCTGAGTGAGTCAGCCCAGCGCGGTGTGTGGGAGGGCGGTTAATTTCTCTGTGTTGAAATTAAGCAAAATGAGAGTTCTGAAGGTCTGAATTGACAATTGCATTTAAACGAACTCTTGTTGCATCATTAAATGAGGGTAGCCTGGCTTTGCACTGATTTAGGTTCCCCGTTTGATGGACTGCCTCTGGTTGTTTTGTTAATTGAATCATTTAATGGTCGGGCAGCGTCGTTCCTGATTCATTCGCTAGGCGCGCTTCTGTTGTCGGAACCTGATGTGCGTTCCTCGGTGTTGGGTTTCTTGGGCCGCATTGCTCTGAACACTTCAGTGGAAGCTGTGTGTGTGTGTGTGTCTGTGTACGTGTGTGTGTGTGTGTCTGCGCGCATGTGTGTGTCTGTGTACGTGTGTGTGTGTGTATACGTGTGTGTGTGTGTGTGTGTGTGTGTGCCTGTTGTCGCTGTCATGTGTGTGTCTGTGTGTGTGTGTGTGCGGGGTGTACGTGTGGGTGTGTGGTGTGTACGTGTGCTGTGTACGTGTGTGTGTACATGTGTGTGTGTGTGTGTGCGTGTGTGTGTGTGCCTGTACGAGAGTTTGAGTGCCGAGACCAAGGTAACTCCCCTGACGTTGACGCTGGTGATTTGGGGGCTGGTTTTTGGGGGCTGCATTGACCCCCCCTGCAGTGAAATGGGTGCTGGGTGTGTAAGCAGCTTACCCCTGAACGCTGAGTGAGCTGAACACTCGTTCAGCTTAAAGCTTCCTGGTGTCATTTAGCCTGAAATTTATTTTACTGTTGCCTTGTGACCTGTGAGTGCCCCCCCCCCCCCCCCGTATGCTTCTCAGTAGTCCTGGTGGTGGGGGCAGGTGGACAGACGGGCAGAGCAGCAAAGCTGGGATTTAACGGCTCATAACCTTTTCTCTTCCTTTCTTTTTCTATTTGCACTTTTCTGTTTTTTAATTTGTTTTTGCATCTCTCCATCCCCACTTCCTTCAGGGTGCGTGTTAAATGCCTCTCAAATGCTCACACTTCTGCAGGAACAGTTTTTTTTTGTGCCCTTGAGTCATTCAAAATGTTCATGTGTCTTGAGCGCAGTGACCAGAAACCACCCCACTGCCCCCCTCCCTCCCCACCGCACCCAGTTTATACCCTTTGCACTCCTGCCATATATTTAGAGTTGAGGCCTTGACTTCTGTCTTGCTAAGGAAGGCTGTTTTGCCGCCTAGTCCACAATGATCATTTTAAAGCCTGCCGTGTTTGCAGTTTTATTTTATTCTGTGGGGGGAAAATGCAGTTTCAGATCATCCGGAATGTCACAGTGTCAACATCATGGACGCTGCAGGTCCCTGGGGAATTAGCTCTTCTTAGCCTGTCGGCTGGGTGAAGCCTTCTCGGGTGCAGCGGCTCGTATCCTGGCCCCCCCACCCCCCCGTCTGGGCCGCCCGTCTGGGCCGCCAAGCTGAATTTCGGCAGTCCCCGGTGGCGCTCTCTGCTCAGCAGCCGTTTGGCGCCGAGCGCAGACGCGCGGCTGCTTATGCGGCTCCAGACTAATTAAGAGGTTCTTATCGGCGCGGAACGGTAGCCGCGCGGCTTCTGAAGCCTCGGTCTGCCGTTTCCGGCGGTGCCCCGCGCGTAGTTTGAGGTCTCTCCTCTCGCCTGCCGTCTCCTGGAGTTCCGCGGCAGGCGGAGGGGCTTTCTGGCGGCCTGCCTTGCCCCATTTTGAGCACGCTTGAGCGGCGGGTTTGAAGCTACGCGCTCGAGTGGGTGGACCTAGCTCTGGTTCTTGAAGGTCGCTAATGGGATCTGAGAGCTTCAGGGGTGGAAGGAAGGATGTGCAGAGGGGAAGAGGGTTTTGAGACACTGGTACTGAACTCCTAAATAGGGCTCCTGAGTTCCCTTCTGAGCAGCCGGTGGGTGAATCAGTGGCCATTTTGTGTCGCTCAGAAATGCCTCATTTCCGCAGCGAGCAGACAGTCGTTCAGCCTCAGGCAAAACCGGTTTGCTCAAAAATCTTGATTTGAAATCTTACAATCTAATCTGGCTTGTCTTTTCATACGTGACCCAAAGAGCGGTCACTGAAGGATGGAGTAGTCTACGTGACACTCATTTCGGGTCTGTTTAATGTCACTTTGTTTTTTTAAATTCAGTATTGTTGTTGAGGGAGTGACTGAGTCATTCTTGGTTCCCTCTCCACTGGTCTATTTGTGTGTTGGAGGAGAGGGGTGGCCTTTAGTCATAGGAGACTAATGCACAACTACATCCACCCCTGAGCCTGATGGCGTACTCCACCCTTTCCATAAAAATGAAGAACATCAAGGACAACCTTAAGTGTGAGAGAAATGGGCCAACTACTCAGCCCCACCCCCCCCTCTCTTATTTGGCCCCACCCCTCTCTTGTGTCACAGAGAGACTCTCCTTGTCTTCACCCCCAGGTCAGGCTACATGTCCGTTTTTGGCTTGGAGAATGTTTGTGGCTTTAATGGGTGTGGTCTCTTTAGGTGTGATGAACAAGGGCTTGATTTTAAGCTAACTTTGTTAGCCCATCTGGCTTGGATGCAAGTGCGGTCACTGCGGGTTTAGAACTTGCAGCGTTCAAACGCGGCATCCAGACCAATAAAAAAAAACCCAAAACACGCGCTCTTTCCGTACCGCAGTGCGCACCTGCTGCTTCCCAGCTCCAGGCTCGCGTTCCGCGCTTCGCCCCTTCCCCCGAAACCCGTCAGCAAACGCAGCTCAGCGCTGTCAGAGTCTGACTGGCAACCGCTCGTCAGGGAGGTGCTCGAAAGCAGGGTCCGACTCCCGTCTGACTGCGTGGAGAACCCGCTCCTCCAGAGTGCTGCTTCTGAAGGGGCCTGTCTGACTGCGTGGAGAACCCGCTCCTCCAGAGTGCTGCTTCTGACGGGGCCTGTCTGACTGCGTGGAGAACCCGCTCCTCCAGAGTGCTGCTTCTGACGCCGTCGCTCGTGGAGAACCCGCTCCTCCAGAGTGCTGCTTCGACGCCTTTGATGGTGGGCCGCCCGAGTACTGCTTGAGGCCTGTCTCTGCTCAGAGAGCATTTGCTCCAGAATCAGGCGCTCCCTTCGTTCCCAAGCGGCTATTTGAGAATCCATTTCTCCGTCAACTTCCAGTGTGTAGGCACGTTATTGGATTTTTGCACAACTGAGTCAACGCCATGTTCGGCATGCTTTTCACCAAGCTGTTTGGTCTTTGGCTAATTGCATTTGTTCCTCCCTCTTCAAACATTCGTGTTTTATTGTCGTTGTAGTAAATTTGATTGCTCCACAAAGCTCATGGTCGGAGGTGGGATAAACTGGTCCTAGCAGGTTCAAATTTCATCCTGTGAAAAATGAAATATAATAATTGATCCAAGAAATATAGATTTTTTTAGGCGCTGACCTAGATTTAAACGCTGGCTCACAAAAGAACCCGTTTATTGCAGTCTGAGTTCGGTATTGGCTCTTCTCCTTGTGAGTGGTGCTCGGACAGAGAGGAAATGGAGAGAGTTTGAAAGCAGCCTCGACTGTGTCATAAAATAACGCACAATGCAAGATATTGGGAAGAGGGGCTTGGTGGCATTATATAGATGCTCTTAGTTTAAGACCGATTTGCTCCTTGGTAAAGACATATGCATCCAGACCAGGACCAGGCAGACCCGAAGGTATTTTAGGTCTGTGACATCGGGTCAGATCAGGTACTGGCGTGCTGTTGACCAGGAAGTTTACAAATAGTTGCTAATTAGGATCCTGTAAACTCCATTCAGTGTTAGCACTCCTGGGTTGATATTGCAGTGTTAGCCCTTAGGTGTTGGTTTTGCGGTGTGAGCACTGCACGGTTGACATTTCAGTGTACAGGTGACATTTGGTGTTTTGGTGGTTGCTCAGTTACCTGGTCAACATCAGCCAGCGTCTGAGAAGCACACCTGGGGTCGGTGGGCGGGCCCGACGGAGGGGCGTGTCCCAGTGTCGCCGAGCTGCATTCCTGTGAGGCGTGCTCCGGCCTGCACCCCTGTGCTGCTGTCAAACTGTGCGGCTGTGAAACTGTGCCACTGTCAAACTGTGCCACTGTTAAACTGCGTCGCTGTCAAACTGTGCCACTGTTAAACTGCGTCATGAAACTGCCTATCACTGCTTTTAAACTGTGCTGCAACTGTGCCAAACTGCATCACTGTCAAACTGTGCCACTGTTAAACTGCGTCACTGTCAGACTGCGTCACTGTCAAACTGCGTCACTGTCAAACTGTGCCACTGTCAAACTGTGCATGTCAACTGGCCACTGTCAAACTGTCATGTAAAGTCACTAACTGCCACTAAACGGCATGTTAACTGCGTCACTATCAAACTGCGCGATCGTCACTGGCATGCTCAACAACTGTGTCATCATGTGCACTGGTTGGTTCACATACCATGACTTCCAATACAAATCCATCATACATCAGCCAAGATGGATTCTGGGTAATGTAGTACACATTCCTGAATTTCTGTGGATGGGTGGGTGGGGGTCAGGAGTCGCATGATTCTAGAAGACCCAGAAGGCACTGCAAACTGACATTGACAGACAGCGCATGCACCTAAGCTTTCAAAGCAGCTGCGTGTAACTGACACTACAGGTATCATTTCACAATGCTGGAGCTATGAGCCAGTGCCTTAAGTATCGCAGTACAGCATCAACATAAACACACAGGGACGCACCCACAGTGCACACACACAGACATTCCCTCACTCCCTCTTTCTTTCTCTTACACGCATAAACACACAGCCTTTCTCTTTCTCTTTCTCTGCCCCTCTCCCTCTCTCTTCCTCACACACACATGCACATATATACATACATTCTCTGTCTCTCTCTCCCCCCCTCCCTCTCACACACGCACACACTCTCTCTCTCCCCCTCTCCCTCTCTCTTTTGACAGCCGTGCTGCTTTTTTGCTCTTTGCCCGAGATCAGTGGCGTGCCCAGCAGGGCTTCCACAGTGCTAAGTGCTTTAAACCCTGCAGATGAGTGCTACAGCGTCGTGTGTTGCTGTGCGTGTGCGTGCTCGTGCGAGCGGCCGCCGTGTTGTTGTTGCGCGCGTGTGTGTGCTCGTGCTTGGTGCGTGTGCATGCCGTGTGCGTGCATGATCGTGTGTTGCGCGTGTCGTCGCGTGCGTGCCGTGTCGCGTGTGTGACGTGCCTGTGCGTGCTGCGTGTGCGCGTGTGTGCGCTGTGTGCGTGTGTGCGCGTGTGTGTGTGTGTGTGCGTGTGCGAGTGCAGTGTGTGTGTGCTGTGGGCTGTGCCGTGTGGTGTGATTGTGCTGTGTGTCTCTGTGTGCGTGGTGTGTGTGTGTGTGTGTGTGGTGTGTGCGTGTGTGTGGTGTGTGTGTGTGTGTGTGTCTTGTGTGCGTGTGTGTGCGCGTATGTGTGCGTGTGTGAGTGTGTGTGGTGTGTGCGTGGTGCGTGTGTGCGTGTGCGTGTGCGTGTGCGTGTGCGTGTGCGTGTGCGCGTGTGCGCGTGTGCGCGTGTGCGCGTGTGCGTGTGCGTGTGTGTGTGTGTGTGTGTGTGTGTGGACTGGCTCACACGCAGCTGAGCAGGCCGGTGTTTCTGTAGCAGACGTTCAGAGCTCGGGAGAGAGAGGAAGACAGCTGAATTATTGAGCGCGGTGTTTCTCTCCTCGCTCACACACGCGTCTCTCTGCCGTTCCTGTGTTCATTAGAAGGACTTTGTTTACGTCCTGGCGTTCTCTTCATCCCCCCCCCCCCCCCTTCGCTCTAAATATACATCAGACTCTGGGAAGCATTCCTCCCTCCCTTTACAAACTGCTTCCACATTTGGTAACGAGTCAAAACCCACAAGTCTGAACCACAAATTTGAAAGCAAAGTAGAAGTGGGGAGGGGGGGGCGAGGTCGCTGAACAGAGTCACTACAGAATGGAAATTGAGCTCTGTGTTTTATTACATGGAAGCACAAAGATTGCACTGTGCAAATGTTATATTCCATCTAGGGCTCCTTTTACAATGGTCTCCAAGTGCACAAGAACAAACACACATATACATACACACTCACTCTCCCCTCTTCAGTCATGTACACGCACACACACACACACACACACACACACACACACACCCCGCGCACCACAGTATCCTCTCGTGATATAATTCGTAGAACGATGCTGACTGGCTTTCAAACCAGCTGTAATCTTCTGCCGCATGACTGCACTTCCAACACTAGACGTACTACGCTGCTCCAACGTTTCAGCAACGCTTAATCAACACATCCACCAGCATTACAGTACCGCACAGCTCCAACCTTACTGTAACATTTACCCCACCAGCATTACAGTACAGTACAGTGTCAGGGCTTAGGAAGGCTTGAGAAATGTATCCTTTACTGGGGAGTGGTGATCTGTGTGGTGGAGGAAGTGTGCAGGTGGCTTTGTTAAGCACCGTACGGTCACAATGTGTTCAGTCAGTGTGGTCGCGTTGGTTAAAGAGCAGTCGTTGAGACAAACTGCAGTACCTCCTTTAACCATTAGAGGTGCCACTGTAGCGGAATGTAATGGTGAAACATGGTCCTTGGCTGGTGAAGAATAGAGGTGCGGGGAGGGTAGGGTGGAGGGGGGGTGGGGAGGGTGGTCATGCTTAGACCTTTTGCAGAGCAGGGCTCTGTGCAGATTAACAGACAGACTGAGAGATGTTATGATCTGCCTGTGTGGGGGATTAATGTTTCAGGGCTTTATCTCACTCTGTGAAACTGATTTCTCCTTCACCAGCTGATAAAGCACTGTTTTCTCCTGGCATGAAATACATTTTTCTCCCCCCCCCTCCCCCCCCCACTTTAACAGATGGAAGATTACTCCTCTTTTCCTTTGCGTGTCCTGGCTCTCATTCTGTGTGTCTTACGTGACGTGGGGAAAAACGGGGGAAAACAGCTGGTCTCCCTCGTCGCCCCTGGCGATGCCCGCTCACGGGCGATCCCTCCTCACTCCCGTCTGATCAGGTGCTCCTGGGGTCTCTTTCCTCAGCCCCAGTCACCAAACCAGCGGAACGCTGTAGAGACGCATCCGCAGAGGCGGGTCAGTGACTCGCTCGTTCCGTTCCTGCTGATTCAGGATCTTTCCACGTCTTCTGAAAACCACCACCCCCCCTGCATTTTCCACACTGCCATCAGAGCTGTTACAGCTCCAGCTGTGCTCATTTAACAGCCACAGCAGGCAGAGCTCCGTTACAGGGACCAAGCTAACCTGCATATGCTGGGGTCATGAGTCCTCTGGTGGAGCTCCGTTACAGGGCTCAAGCTAAACCTGCACTCGCTGGGGTCATGAGTCCTCTGGTGGAGCTCCGTTACAGTGCCCAAGCTAAACATACACTCGCTGGGGTCATGAGTCCTCTGGTGGAGCTCTGTTACAGGGCCCAAGCTAACCTGGCATCGTGGGTCCACAGGCAGAGCTCCATTACGGCCAAGCTACCTTCATGTGCTGGGGTCATGAGTCCTCTGGCGGAGCTCTGTCACAGGGCCTGAATGAGCCCATAGCACATTGGACCAAACGATTTTTCATCCTTTCTTTCTCTTTATCCCCCTCTCCTTCCCTTCTTTCCTAGATCTCCTCTTACTGCTAAATGCCCTAAATAAAGACCCATTTGCTGAAGAGCCACCCCCCCCCCCCTTTCCCCTCCATCAGCCCCACCCCAGGTGTCTGTGGTCAGTTTTTTTTCCCCCGGTTGTGATTTGAGTCTCGCTGCAGCGCAGTAATGGGTTGGGTCTCCTTCCTGTTTTAGGAGCGCTTCTTTTTCCGTCAGGCCAGAGCAAACGACTCCGCAGACAGGATTCACAGCGAGCGCTGGTGAAGATGTGGCACTCGGGCTTGTTTTCGGCTCGTTATCGCCGCCCCCCCCCCAATCCGAAGCCGGATCCTTCCACGCAGTGACGTTAATCTGGGGGGGGAAGGCCTGACTCAGCGTGCCTCTGGGTTTACTGCTGGCATGACGATCTCTTTAAAAAAATAATAATTTTCCCTCTGTAAACAGCCAGTCATTATCGGCACCCTCTGAGCCGCTGTGAAGGAGCTTGTGTAATCATCCTAACGACTCCGGGGCGCAGTCTGCTCCCCTGGACTCTTCAGCTGCCAGATTTATGAAAAAGTGAAAAAAAACGGAATGCTTTTTACTGTAGATAAATCGTATTCCTCGTTATTGTGTTTTTTTTCCTCAGGAGAATAGGAATTAGATTTAGGATTTGCAGGGGGCTGTTGGAATTTGTTCAAAGCTTTTCATACCGCACCTCCGTGACATTTAGTTGTAAAGAAGCGCCTTTTTTTTTTTAACTTGGCCATGTGAATTTATCTGTTGGGTGCCAGATTCTTGCATAACTCCCCTCCCCTTTAAATCTGTAAACCTGAGGAGCTTAGCATGGGTTCTGGAGCTGAATAACACTGAGCTTTAGAGGGATAGAGGGGGATTAGTTTAGCAGATTGTTTGGGGAGGAATGAGGGGTTGTTTGGGCGGGGTGGAGCTGATTAATTGATATTCAGAAAATATTTTATGCACCCCCTGCCCCACACACAGCTCACCTCTTTCCCCCACACATCCCAGAATCCTGTTGATTATTGAACTGCTTTCTGTGTATGACAAGCCTGGTCAAAATGGGGCACCATAACCCTCATAACCCCCATCCATAACATCTTAAAGTGTAAGGAAACGTGTCTCAAATGGCTTAAAAGAAGCATATTCCTCATCCCAGGGTTGGTCGTATGATTTCTGCACTTTGGCAATCCTGCGTACGGTCTGTGTGTTTTTGAAAGAGGAAAGAAGTCCTACCCAGCGATTTGGGGCGTGAAGCAGGAATGTAAGCGTGAATTCCATCCGCCGTAAAGGAGGAATTCCTCCTCTTTCTGTGCCCGAGGCGCTTCTGTGAGGTCACACACGAGCTCCAGGCTCCCCATGCAGGGCCTGTCCGGGCTGGTGAATAGCAGGTGTGATAGCACCGTCCCATAAAGATGACATCATCACCTAGACAATGGGTGCTTTGTGCAGGTGAGCTTACAGATTCCTGTGTGTGTTGTAAGTCCTAGAATGCCTTTGTCGTGAGGTCTGTGGTGGGTGCGGAGTGTGTGTGCTTCTGTGTGTGTGCTTGTGTGTGTGTGTGTGTGTAGTTTCTGTACGTATACGTGTGTGATGTGTGTGTGTGTGTGTGTGTAGTGAGCGCATGGTTGTGTGCGTGTGTGTGTGTGAGAGGGAGAAGTTCAGGCCGCCCCACCCAGCCCCCCTGTTGGGGCGAGGTGGCTGTGTTTGGAGACCCCTCTCTGGATCACACTCTGGCCCGGCGACGGTCGCTAGGCACCCCGAGGTTATAAACACTACATTCCGTGAGAGAGAGAGAGCTCAGCGCTCGGGCGATACTGATGCACGAGTGAGGAAAATACTGAGTGTGTGTGGGCCCAACGACGGCCTTCGTTGGTGTGAGGATGACGGGGGGTCTCTGCGCGGAGGGGTACAGAGCCGTTAGCGTTGTCATCTCTCTGCTCTGAGTGGAGAAAGAGAGAGAGAGAGGACCCGGGGGTGGTGTGCCTGCGCTCGTGTTGGGGTGATTGGGCCACAGCAGACAGGAAGCATCCTGTCACCACGGTTACTGTTTCCAGCGCTGAACATTCCACCAGGGGCAGGGTTGGAGCGAGCTCTTTTGAAGGCCATTCCCTCGCTCTTTCTCAGTTTCACAGTTAGATTCAGCGGCGTTTTATTGGCATGACGACCAAAGTAGTATTACCAAAGCAAACACAGATCATGTAAATGAAATATGATACTAGGCGGACGTAAGACTGTACTGATAAATGTAGACATAAATGAAAACATCGCTCCTTATCTCTCCTCTGTCTTCCCTCTCTCATTTCAATTCAGTTTCTTTCAATTCAGTATGCTTAATTGACATGACAAAATTGTACAATTGTATTACCAAATCTTGATGGAGGAAAAATAGGAACAAAAACTAACAATAATAATATTTCTTTATATAATACATAAAACAGTATCACAGTAAAAGGTCTCTCTCTTTCTCTCTTTTTTTTAGAGCTGTGTATGTCGCGTTGTGTATGTTTTATTCATTGGTTGTAAGGCTTCATCTAGTCTGTGTGGAACTGCTCCTGATGCATTGGTGAAGGCCTCAGTGCCTTTCCTGTACAGAAGCAGTTTACGCACATCGTTTAGATCTCAGTAATTCAGCTTGTAGATCTTATAAGAATATATGCTGGACAAATGGTTATTGAGTGAGGCTTCATAAACCCCGAAGTGGGCGGTGCTATCATTTACTGTCAGGGACTTGGGACCCATGGTAACCCTCCCATGGTAACCCTCCCCATGGCAACCCCCCATGGTAACCCTCCCCATGGTAACCCCCCCATGGTAACCCTCCTCAGTAACCCCTCTCCTCTCTGTTTCAGAAGGACTCCATGAAAGATGACGGAGGAGGTCATCGTCATCGCCAAGTGGGACTACGCTGCCCAGCAGGACCAGGAACTTGACATCCGGAAAAACGAGCGCCTCTGGCTGCTGGACGACTCCAAGACGTGGTGGAGGGTGCGGAACGCCTCCAACAAGACGGGCTACGTCCCTTCCAACTACGTGGAGCGCAAGAACAGCCTGAAGAAGGCCTCTCTGGTGAAGAACATAAAGGACACACTGGGTAAGAACTCCTACCGCAGTACCCCTGTACCCCAATACTCCAGTACCCCAATACCCCAGTGCTCCAGTAACCCAGTACTGCAGTACCACAATACCCCAGAACTTCAGTGTTCCAGTACCCCAATACTACAGTACCCCAATATTGCAGTGCCCCAGTACTCCAGTACCCTAATACACCAATGCCCCAGTGCTTCAGAACCGCTATACCCTAGCACTTCAATACCCCTGTACCCCAATACTCCAGCACCCCAATACCCCTGTACCCCAGTACTCCATTGCCCCTATATCTCAGTGTATCTGTGTGTATGAGTGTGAGTAAGTGTTTGTCTGTGTGCGTGCGTGCTGTGTGTGTGTGTGCGTGTGCGGCTATGTGTGCGTGTGCGGGTATGTGTGCGTGCGTGTGTGTGTGTGCGTGTGCGGGTATGTGTGTGTGCGTGTGCGGGTATGTGTGAGAGTAATTCTCTGCAGGAGAAAGCCAGTGCATTATAAAGGTTTTCACACTGATTGACTCTTTGTGTCTGTGCTTAAGGACATGTAGCAATTATGATGAGTCTCAAGCTGTGGCAGAGATTGCTTTTCATTTAAATAATGGCAGCAGCACGCTCGCAGAAAGAGCTTCAGTGGGCACCTTCAGCCTTAGCGGACTCTCCTTATTCTGACTGCATCACACTGTCTGTTCGTCCCAGACAGGGTCACTTCTGGGTTGTCTGCTTTTCCGCTTCTCGATTTGCCATATTTGGCTTGACGTAGGTGTGTCTCAGAGGTGGTAGAACCTCAGAGATACTGGGAGGGTGGGTGGTTGGGTGGGGGGGGGGTCCACAGTGACCACACCCCTGAGAGACGCTTGTAAACGGGCCCGGTGGAGCTTGGCGGTCACTGCGCTCGGCGGCGTGTTGGTGCTGGCGTGCAGGCCCTCCGTCGGCTTGTGAGCATGCTCAGTGCTGTTTGTCAGCGTTGATCCGTGGGCCAGACCGCCGACCTTTGTGGCACGTCTCTCCCTCTCTCTCTTCCTGTCTCTCTACACTGTTCTATCAAATAAAGCTGAAAAAGCCCAAAAAAAAAAAAAAAAAATATATATATATATATATATAAAAAAAGAAAAGAATAGACACCGGTTCATCTCCACAAATCAGTCAGGAAGAGGGTGGTGGGGTTTGGGGGGGGGGCAGTTTGTGCCTGAGGAAGACTCTGACGTGCTGGGACGGCAGTAAATGAAAGCGCAGGTAGACGTGCGCTCCGCTCGGGAAGCAGACTTCAGAGGCGGCGGGTTCAGAGCTCTGCTGTCTGCGTCTGAGAGGGAGAGAGAGAGAGGCGCCCGAGCGGCTGAGCTTCAAAGCCGCGCTCGCGCAGGACCCGTTCTCCTCGCGTCCTCCGGGTGTTTTCCGACTTCCCCCTCACCTTGGGAAGTTAGGACCCCCGCGACTCCTCCAGCTGAGGAAGTTCTCCTGACTTTTTTTGTTCTTTGTTGCCCGAGACAGTTCTGCTGCATCCGCTGTTCTGCAGCTCATCTCTCTGAACTCCAATCAGATCGCTCCGTTTGTTCTCAGAGATGTGTGATGCAGTCACTCAGTGACCTGTGTTTAAACTCCCCCCAAAAAAAACTTCAAAATGGTACCTAGAAATAGCAGACTTGTATTGACAAAGTTTCTTTTTAAAAAAAGGTGTTACCTGGAAGCACAGTACAAGAGATCTCAAATTTAAAAGTACACACTGAATTTTTAATAGCTACATCCTTATCCTATGTTTTTGGCCATCTCTACTTTCCCAGATTCAACTTTTACTTCACTCCTCAAAATGCACTAGCCATTTCACAGTCCCCAAGCCTCAGTGTTTGGATGTGTTGTGGATCAGCACGTGATGAAGGTCACATGTTGAAACCCCCAAAAGGAACTCCCTTCTTAACGCACAGGTGTGAGGGACCCAGGGCTACGATATCAGGTAACACACCCCCAACGTCCTAGCCTAGGGATGTTGGCAGAGCTGGAGCCAGAGCTGAAAGGGCCCACACGCTGGGTAAGAAATTAAAGTAGCTGCTCTCAGCTGGAACACAATAGAGCCATTAGGAACGCATTGGAGTTCAGTCAACCCCTGAATAAACAGGAGCGGCCCAGAGCAGCACATTTTTCTCTCGCAGATTATTGTGTGACACAGTGTGTACGTTAGCTTGCTGTAAAATATCATTGCTCTCATAAATCTGTTCTAAATAAAGCAATTACAGTTTGCGTGCCTGCATTTTATCATTGAGCCCAGTGTTCTGCTAATGTACCGTAGCACTGGCTACTCCACTCCTGTCTTATTAGTGCCTTTGTTTGATACGCATTTAATAAATCTTAAGCCTTTTTAAGTGACTGTGGATTAAAGGGCTTGGCAGTTAAATGAGCAGTAATATAAAACAGCGTAACAGCCGCCGTAGCGGTACTGTATCTCAGCTGAGGCTTCCCCTGCCGTGTCTCCCCCTGGCCTTCTCTCCTTCAGTGACGGGCCCTTCTAATTGGCTCCTCGTGCGGTGTGCTGACGAGGTGTGAATTCCGGGGGGGGCGATCGATACCCGAGCACCGCAGGCAGGGAGAGGGCTCCCAGAATGCCCTGAAACGCGTGCTCGCTGCGCTGTGATTGAATTAGCTTGTTTGTATCCAGTTACAGAAAAGCCGTCGCGTCAGAGTGTTTAGCCACCGGATGGCGGCTGATTTTTGTGGACGTGTGTGTGAGGGCGGTCTTGTGCTGAATTCTAGATGTTTCTCTGCCTTTAAGCCCCCGTCTGGCAGATCAATACTTAACCCCCCCCCCCGCAACCAGAGCTCTTATTTGTTCAGTTTGTGCCTTTTTCCTCAAGGTCTCACAGGTTTAGTGATCGATACACCACTACTGAGAGTTAAGATGTGCAAAAACCACAAGTGTAATCTTTTCCCAAAGGAATTATGGGTTATGTAGTCGAAACCAGTGAAAGCATTCGGCATGCCAGGTTTATATTTGCTTTAACGCATTTAGTAGACACTCTTGTCCAGTGTAATGTACAAGTCTGCCTATTAACTTGGTTAAAAGCATGGACTTCTTTGGTTTGTCATGTGTCACTTATTTTTAAAATCGTAAATATTCAGATTTATTCACAAAATTGATATTTGCTTACATTATTGGTAGGAACTCAACCGCTATGACCAAAAGTAACTGGGAAAACTGGAGAAGAAGCAGGAAATTTTGGGAAGTCATTCTATGGTGTGGAGTCTTGTGGGAAAATGAGGGGGGGGGAATTGGTGTGAACCCCGCTTGAAATAATACAGTGCTGGGCTTTCACAGAGTGAAAGAATTGCCCAAATTTAGCCCCCGAGCCTCTAAACTAAAGATGGAGAATGGGATGGGCTGCTGTTGCCTGTAACGCTGCTGTCTGTTGACCACACACTGTGCTCTGGGACATAGGAGTGACCTACCCGGGTGTGTTCCTGAAAGATGGAGGCACTGACTCTCTAAATGGACTGCATTTATATAGCGCTTTTATCCAAAGCACTTCACATTCACACGCACACACACACTCACACACCAACGGTGAAAGGCTGCCATGCAAGGTACCAATCAGCTCGTTGGGAGCAGTTAGGGGTTAGGTGTCTTGCTCAGGGACACTTCGACACGCCCAGGGCGGGGGATCGAACCGGCAACCCTCCGACTGCCCGACAACCGCTCTTACCTCCTGAGCTATGGCGCCCCTCTAAAAGCCCTATGGACGGTATCCCAGATGCCCCGGCAACTGGCACTGTAGAATGCGCTGATGTCACGCGGGCACCGAGCCAAAGTCAGGCTATTGTATTTTTTCCTTCAATGATCACTGTCTTAGTAATGTAATGGCAGTTATTTACCATTCAGTGTGTACATTCCCAACGTGTGGCTCGTCACATGCAAGTGCCTAACGGTGGCCTGCTGTTCTGTATTGATTTGAATATCGAGCCAGGCCTGACTCTGCTGCCTAATGCCATGCAGTAAGCATGGACTCCAGAGGCAAGTCGATACACACGCGTGCACACGCACATACAGGAACGCACGCGCACTCACACACACACACACACACACACAGCCATGTCACTGGGATTAGGTGAGATTCAAGCCTCTTTAATCACTACGGGAACTGGCTTTTTGGAGGTTTTTCATTGCTTACTGTTGCTTCCCTTGTGCTTAACTCCACTTCCCAGAATTCCTGTGGGATCTGTGCTGTGTAAGGGAAAACTCATGTGAGACTGGTCCCGTGTCCATCCCTCTACAGGGGATAATCTAACCTGTTCACCCCTCAGATACTACGGTCTCTATTTCTCAGTGAGCTCCACTGCCAAACTCTGCCAGGATTGCCTCCCCCCCCCCCCCCACCAGACACAACTAATTGCAAAACCAGGCCTTTTTTGGACTGAAATTCTCCAGACCGGAAACATAGAGGATGACGCCAGAACAATGTCTGTCAAACTCAGGCGGTTCAAAAAAGCATGTTAAAAAGGCAAGAAGCGAGCAAGCAGTAAAGAGGAATCACTCAAATTCAGCTCGCACAGTGGGCTGATCTTCTCTGCGCGGTTTGCTTTCGAGAAATCGTAAAATGGCAGCCCTTGAGAAGTGGTCTTCTCTTGCCTTGAGAGCTCGCTTATCCGTCGTCTCGTAAACGAGTCTGACTTCGCGGATGAGGCGTTCTCTCGGCACCCTTATCGCCTGAAAGACTGCCTTCCTTAATCAGCGTGAGCTGGTGGATTATCTGTGCGGATCTGGGTCGTTAGTGCCCCAGACAATGAAAGCAGCCCTGGAAATGCTGTTGTAGTGTTACGTCTCAATTGTGAATTGTCCAAAATCAACTAAGACTTGTGCCTAACCCTTATCTTGCTTCAACGCTTTTCTGACCCTAAATTTAATTATAACCCTAAAGCCTAATTTTAATGGGAGTCATTAGCAAAATGAGATGTTTCTAGTAGGATTGATTTAAAAAGTGGAATTTATTGATATTTATTTGTGCTTGCTGGCCTAAAGGCCTTTCTCTGCAGTACATTGCTTGTTTTCATCACTGTTATTTTTATGTTACCGTGGACACCGCTGCAGTGGAATGATTAATTCTACGCATTTTTTTTCCCCATTATGAAACTATGGGCATAATCCTAGCAGAGACTGAGGGCTCTCTCAGCTACACTCGAAGTTCCCATTAGCGGATATGAACCGAGTCAGAATCCTTCAGTGCTTAGCAACGGAGAGGAGCAGTGGTTTGTGTGTAGCGTGTGTGATTACGTTAGCACGTTAGCACGTTGACCGGACTGGTCTGGTGCTGGCAGACGGCTGACAAAGTGGATGGCCTCCCTTTCAGAGGTGTCGGGTTTCAGGCTAATGGACTACCAAAGCTGAGGGTTCGAGTTTCTCCCAGGTTGCCCGGTCAGAACAATGGTTACCCCATGAGGCTCGGCACAGGCATCGCAATCGTAGACAAATTAAAATCAATAGGGTTGTGAAGAGAGGGAATGAAATGAGAGAGGCAGACTGAGAGGGGAAATGGGACGGAATGAAGAAAGAATAATTTTTTTCATAAAACCCAAACATAACTCACGTACACAGTCATATTTAAACAAACGTCAGAAAGCTCCTTCAGCCTCACACGCTGGCCTGTGTGTAACTTACACATTACTGTTCCAGAGAGGCCAGGCTGGTGAAGGCCCTCGCTGTTCAGGATTGAGAGGGTTTAAGCTGGAATACAAGAATCTCCGCTCTGTTGCTCCTTAGGTGCTGTGCAGCAACTAGAGATAAAAGTGCCGTTGATAGGGTGTTAAAATGATAAATAAATACATTTGCTGTGTATTACAGTAGTTAAAGGCATCTTGTTCCTGTAAATGAGCAAGGGAATTTAAAAAGTAGTTTAAGTCTCAGTGGCTGAACACACAGCTGGGCACGCACTCGCACTAATGCACACTCTTAAAAAATCTCTAAATAGCTTGTAGTACAGGAACTAAATCTGCATTTTTATTCTGCATGAGGAGTATTCACATTGACTAATTGTCAGATACAGCCTTTTAGAACCTTTTAGCGTTTTTGTTGAGGAAACTTAAACTGCGGCTGATCTTTTTAAAGCCAGCTGGGAAGATGTTTTATCATAAATCTAATGTCACTTTGAGGCGAGCTCTTAACATAAATGAAATCTATATTCAGAATGAAAATGAGGCAAAGATTCCCGGCTTATGAGGGTGTCATTAATTGGTTTCTTGGCACAACTGAACAGAAATCCATAAAGAGGGCATTATAATCACCCTAGACAGTGTGAACAAGCATTCTTCCATTACTGTCACAGTAGGAAGCCCTGACTGTGTTGTGCCCTAGTCAGATTTAGCATGTTGAGATAAAATATAGCCTTTACCATGGGAATAAAGCGCTCTTTAGAATTCAGACTCAGTTTCACTCTTCGGTGAGGAAAAGCCCCCAGATGAACACCACCGGCCCTGATGCTGTTTTCCCAGACTGGAGCCATGCCTCGTGTTTAAATATGCATTCCGTAGCTCTGTAGATGCCGCTGTGCTTTTTGTGTGTGTGTGTGGGGATGCGTAGCGTTCCCAGCTGGGCTGTGGATTCCCGTGCGCTTCCTGCGAGAGGAAGTGGAAAGGAGAGCCCTGTAGAGACGTGTCCTGCGTGCCAGGCCTGCAGCCTGAGGAGAGCGAGCGGAGTCTGATCCGTGATTAAGCTCTGCTGTTCTGCTGTAGGCGGCTCCCGCCTTCCTGAAGAGCTGACTGTGTGTCTCAGGAAGCGCGGGAGCGATGACCTCATCTAAAGTCGCTTATTTCCCCGTGGTCAACCCGATTCTGTGACGGGCGTTTTTTTTTTTTTTTGACGGAAGCCATTTTCAGCCGATGATGGGGACCCACTCTCGCCCCCAGAACCCGTGTAGACTGACAGTTTCACCTCGAGGTGCCGGGTCAGTGAAAGTCCGTCTGTCCGAGAGTCATCCCGTCTAACTGCATCCTGTTGTGTTCCATTTTGTTCTGGTGCATTCTGGGTAATGAGGCTGGAACATTGACAGGCCTGTGTGGAGCCCTGGAAGAGGAAAAGGAATACCTGCTCCATGCAGACTTACCTGTTACCTCTGCAGAATGTGAGCATCTCGGGCTGGGCTGAGGACCCCAGCTGCTTAAAAAGCATGGCTTTAATGACAGCACAGCTCAAAGTCCAACACACTGCCACAGAAGCATCAGAATGACATTAAGACTCCGGGCTCCTCCTGAGTTTGACAGAGTTGTTGACAGACTGGTGAGTGCTGCCATTTTGCGCTCCTCCTTTACATCCTCCTGCCGCATTCTCCTGGGCTGCGGCCTGCCAAATCCTGTCCTTGTTTCCATCGCTGCCTTGTTCTGGCCCCGGGTTCCAGTGGGACCCATCTTATGTATTTCACAAGTTTTCCATCATGTTCATTGATCAAGTGTTCAATACTACAGCTAAGCAAGTGTAGTTATTATTTTACAGTATTTTTATTTATTTTTGCTTTGGCTGTATATTCTAGCCAAGTCCATTTACCAGGAGAAGATGGCTGAAATACCCTTGTGACCTCTCTGTACAGGCAGACAAGGCTTTCCTCGCCTTCAGCGAAGGGTTCAGTTTGGCGCTTGTTACATTTATGATTAAGTAAAAGCTAGAGTTCACTAACCAGCTAGAGTCTACTGTGTGTGTGTGTGTGTGTGTGTGTGTGTACTTATGTGTGTGTGTGTACTTATGTGTGTGTGTGTGTGTGAGCGGAGCAGAGGGTGGAGGGTGTGTGTGTGTGTGTGTGTGTGTGTGGAGGCGGAGTAGAGGGGTGGGGGGGTGTGTGTGTGTGTGTGTGTGTGTGTGTGTGTGGAGGCGGGAGGCAGAGGGGTGGGGGGTGTGGGTGTGTGTGTGGTGTGTGTGTGTGTGGAGGCGGGGAGGCAGAGGGGTGGAGGGGTGGGTGTGTGTGTGTGTGTGTGTGGTGTGGTGTGGAGGCGGGAGGCAGAGGGTGGAGGGGTGTGGGTGTGTGTGGTGCATGAGATCCTGCTCTGGTGAGTTTCGGCACAGACTGAGGGGAGAGTGAGGGGTTTGGCAGGGGGTGGGGAGGGGTAGGGGGGGGGTCGAATGTAATCAGGCTTCAAGAGCACTGGAGGTCAGGAAGAGATCTGCGGGGTGGGGGGCACCTTTAAGAATGTTTCACTGCTCCTCCACCTGTCTGTCTTTCTCTCTCTCTCTCTCGCTCTCATACACGCACACACACACACACAGCACACACACTCATGCATTCTCACATTCTCATGCGTCTCCCACACACACACTGCCAGGAGCTGGTGGTCTGCTCTTTGTTCCTCCCCTGGGTAGCGGTGCTGTGTATTATAATAAAGACAGAAACCAGTCTGATGTGTGAGGGGAAAGTTTGTCTTTCCCATGACAAACATTTCCAGTGCAGCTCTGAGAAAGGAACTGGATCAGTGAGGAACATTCCCACTGCTTTTCCCCTTTTTCCAGTTCTCCAAACTGTTACGGCTTCTTTCCATAAAATCTAACGTATGACGCTGACTTTTTTATTTTTTTTAAAGAAGAATATCGGTTTCAAAAACAATCAAGAGGCTCGATCACAAGTTTTCCGTGCTTCCATGCCCCCGTGCCCTGAGTGGATGTAGCAGACTCAGAGTATGCCTCAGAGAGAGGTCAGAGGTCAAAGGGTTTCCTTTTGGCATCCCCAAGGAGCGATGGGACAGAATGCAGCGTTGCCAGGGAAACTCGGGGAAGAGAGACAGCATTCCACAGATGCTATGTCTGAAGGGAAGCTACTCCTCAGTCCTCAGAGGAAGAGGAGGAAGAGGAGGAGGGGAGCTCTGAAGTATTCCCATTTCCAGTCTCTACACGGCTCTTAAAATAGCTCTCTGTTCCTCTCTTTCTCTCTTTCTCTCTCCCCCCTCATCTCCTTCCCCTCCTCTGGCTTGTTTAAACACTTGTCTCGTTAACCTCTCTCTGACCCCAGATGAGTCCTTTAAAACTTAACCTTGTTCCAGGAATACTAATGAAACCGTCCCTTTGGTGGGAGTGTAGGGGTATGCTTCAAGCACATCGTTTTCTTTTTCTTTTTTCTTCTAATTCTGCAGAGGAATTCAAATGAAGTGCACTAAGTACTGAACGAAAGCAGTTTGCATCATGTTGAGGCTTTCAATAATAAGAACAAGAACAAGAAGATGAAATGGAAACTAACAACAATGGTGGAAAAGAAGGCTGTATATACAGTATAAACAGCGATACCTCTTTTATAAGCGTTGCCTCTTAAGTGATACCTGTTATATATGTGGCACAGGTTTTGTAAGCAATGTTGCGTTTATACACTGTGAAATCTGGGCAGGGAAATAGATGCAGGAACATTGATTCACCCAGAGATTAATCAATCAGGCTGTGTGTTCTGTATGTGCACCCATTTCTCTACTAGTGTGTTGTGCTCTATTAAAGTAGGCATCACTTTTTATATTAAAAAAAACCCAATGTGCTGATATGTAGACATGCTGTTTACAGATAGATGAGAATAAAGAACTGTACTGATTCTCCATCTCTCTCTCCCCCTCTGTCTCGTTCTCTCTCTCTCCCTCTCTTCGCCCCCTCTCTCATTCTCTCTCTCTCCCCCCTCGTTCTCTCTCTCTCTCTCTCCCCCCTCGTTCTCTCTCTCCCCCTCTCCGCCCCGCCCTCAGGTCTGGGCAAGCCGAAATGGAGGGCCAGCGTCCGGGACTCCTCCCCCACGCCCAGCACGGAGGCGGAGTACCCGTCCAACGGGAGCGGCGGGGCGGAGCGCATCTATGACCTCAGCGCGCCGGCGCTGGTCAAGTTCGGCTACGCGGCGGAGCGGGAGGACGAGCTGTCGCTGGTCAAGGGCACGCGGGTGGTCGTCATGGAGAAGTGCAGCGACGGCTGGTGGCGGGGCAGCTACGGGGGCCGCGTGGGGTGGTTCCCCTCCAACTACGTCCTGGAGGAGGGCCAGGAGGCGTCGGGGGACCCGTACGGGTACCCGCCCGCGAGGCTGGGCGGGGGGGCGGCGCTGGCCAACGGGCAGGGCGGCGGGCGGGCGCCTCAGCTGGTGCAGACCCTGTACCCCTTCAGCTCGGTGACGGAGGAGGAGCTCAACTTCGAGAAGGGGGAGACCATGGAGGTGCTGGAGAAGCCGGAGAACGACCCCGAGTGGTGGAGGTGCAAAAACGGGCGGGGCCAGGTGGGCCTGGTGCCCAGGAACTACGTGGTGGTGCTGAGCGGCGACGGGGGGGTGGGCCCCGGGCCCCGCTCGCCACAGGCCGGCGGCCTCTCGGGCCCCGCCCGCACCGGCAGGTTCGCCGGCAAGGATTGGTACTACGGCAACGTGACGCGCCACCAGGCGGAGTGCGCCCTGAACGAGCGGGGGCGCGAGGGAGACTTCCTGGTGCGGGACAGCGAGTCCTCGGTGAGTGGCGCAAGTGGAATTTGTTTCGCAAAGTTGTTTTTTCATCAGAACTTCCTGGTGCGGACAGTCAGATCTCGGTGAGTGGTGGCCAATGGACAGTGGCGCGGAGGACTTCTGGTGCGGGACAGAGTCCTCGTAGTGGGGAGCGCGCAGAGAGGGGGCTGCAGGGACATTCTGGGCGACAGCGAGTCCCGGTGAGTGGGGGGGGGGGGGGGGGGGAGCAGGGGGGCGCGAGGGAGACTTCTGGTGCGGGACAGCGAGTCCTCGGTGAGGGGGGGGGGGGGGGGCGGGGAGACTTGGGGGTGCGAGGGGACAGGAGTCCTCGGTGAGTGGGAGGGGCGGAGTGGGGGTGCGGGAGATCTGGTGGGGACAGCGAGTCTGGTGGGGGGGGGGCATTGTGGGAGTTTAAGGGGATGAAAAAGAGGAGGGGGGGAGTTTGTGGGGGGCAGCAAAGTTTGTTTTTTCATCAGAATTCTTTTTACCGTTGGTGCTGTGACATTTCAATTTGCATAAAAAAAAATTTTTTTTTAATTAAGAGGTGTGGCCAAATATAGTACAGCTACCGCGGATATTCAGAAGTACTAGAATCTCCTCTTACCAGAGGAGCCGCATGCTATAAAGAGGCTTTATTGTGACATCACTGTGACATCACTCTGCCCACAGGTGTATGAGCGCAGGTCTCATCAGGCCTTGTTTTAGCCGAGGTCATGGTTCGCCCCCAATCTGCAGCTGCCACCTGTTCATTTGCCACATTCACACAGCCATGATGAGCAGTTTAATTAACTTCTCTTTTTTTAAGTGTTTCCAGTTAATCATTACTGTGTGTCTCATTTTAATCAAGATCTTTGTGTGGGCAGTGATGAGGGTAAAGTGCTTCTGAACAATTCAAACAAAGTGCTTCTGGCTGTGGTTGGTTTGTACTGTGAAGTAATGGCGCCCCCTTCTGGAAATATGAAAGAATCATTGAACTTAAACAGGGGTCTGTATGTACTGTCTTGTGAAGTTTGCAAGTTAAAGAGTTCCTCTTTTCTCCCTCTCTCCTTTACTCTTCTCTCTCCCACCTTTCACATCTCTCTCTCTCTCTTCCCCCTCCCTCTCTCCCTCTCTCTTTCTCCCACCCTCTCTCTCTCTCTCTCTCTCTCCCTCTCTCCTCTTCTCTCTCTCCTCCCCCCTCCCTCCTCTCTCTCCTCCCTCTCCTCTCTCTCCCTCCCACCCCCTCTCTCACTCTCTTTCTCTCTCACTTCCCTCCCTCCCTCCCTCTCCCCCTCTCTCCTCCTCCTCTCTCCTCCCTCCCTCTCCTCCCCCCTCTCTCTCTCTCCCTCCCCCCCCTCTCTCTCTCCCCTCTCCTCTCTCTCCCCCTCCCCCTCTCTCTCTCCCACCCCTCCCTCCCACCCTCTCTCTCTCCCTCCCTCTCTCTCCCCTTCCCTCCCTCCCACCCCCTCTCTCCTCTCCCTCTCTCCTCCTCCCTCCCCCCTCTCTCCCTCTCTCTCTCCCCTCTCTCTCCTCCTCCCTCTCTCCCCCCCCTCTCCCTCTCTCTCCTCCTCCCTCCCCCCCTCTCTCCTCCTCCCTCTCTCCCTCTCTCTCTCCCCCTCCCTCCCTCCTTCCCTCCCCCCCCCCCCCCTCTCTCTCACAGCCCAGTGATTTCTCCGTGTCTCTGAAGGCCCCGGGTAAGAATAAGCACTTTAAGGTTCAGCTGGCTGACGGGGTCTACTGCATCGGCCAGCGCCGCTTCCCCTCCATGGACCAGCTGGTGGAGCACTACAAGAAAGCGCCCATCTTCACCAGCGAGCACGGCGAGAAGCTCTACCTCGTCCGGCCGCTGCTGTGACCCCCCCCGACCCCGCCCGGCCCCGCCCCGCCCTACCCAACAGAAAGCCCGAAGGCAACGAGCCTTACTTCCTGACCTTTCGCTCACCAATCAGAGCCAACCTCTCCGCCTCTCTCTCTATTCCTTTGACATTTATTGAAAGGAATTTAACAGACACTCTAGAAGGTGACTAAAAACCAATCCCAAAGGACTACATGTGATTAAGGGTTAAGGAGCTGGCCAATCACGGAGCCGGCTGACCCAGTTTACTTTCTCGCTTTGTTTTTATTGGACGGCTCTGTGCCTCCTTTGCTTCTCAGTCTCAAGCTTCCTTCCAAAAACCACCTGCGAGGCGCGTCGTCGTCCGTACGAGAGGAGCGTCCTCACCGCGCGTTCGCTGACCTTTGACCTCTCCTCTCTGAGAAAGCGGGGTCGCCTCTCCGCGTCGCCCCCTGCTGGCGGCCGCACTGAAACGCACCTCTCCGAGCGCTCTCTTCCTGTCCGCCAAGCCTGCCCTGGAGGCTGTGCGGGACCGCCTGAGCTACAGACACGCTTACTGACCCGTTCACAGACACCGCCCCCCCCGCCCCCCCCCCCGGAGCCATGCACGGGGCCGCTGTTTTAAGACCCCCGTTGACTTTGGGGGAGGGGGTGACCGGCCTGTAGCTGCCCACTGTTCATGGGGTGGGGTGGGGGGGGCGTTTGGCAGAGAGTGGGAGGTGGAGGAGGGGGTAACAACAGGGGAAACCCAAATAATAAATAATAGCCAAATTTTTGCCGAACTTCAGCCAAATGTGCCCCCTCCAGTTCTCTCGTGCCCCCCTCCCTGCCCCCCCCCCCAGTTCTGCTGTTCCACGGACCCTTTCAGTCTCAGAGTTGTATATTCATTTGCCTGATTGTGAACACAAGTTCCTTATTCCTTATTAATAAAAGGAAATGAGAAAGAAAGCTTTTTATTTTGGTTTTTTTTTGTTTTGTTTGTTTTTTTTACATTACCCATGGCCGTTTTGTTGACCAATGACTTCATTTACTTCTCTGGAATTTGCTTTTTATAAATATAACACTGAATGTTTTTGAACATAGTTATTTAATTCTTGTTTCCGCTGTATGTATATTTAAAAAAAAGGTGCAAATATAAATTGTTTAGACCCCAGCAGCAAGGTACTGTACCTCAAACAGTGTGTTGAGAATTGAAACACTTTTGTTCAATTAAAAGTTTTGCAAAATATGGAACAAGACGTGTGCTTGGATGGATTTGTTGTGGTGGACATGTTTTTACTAATGACTCTAAGGCAAACATGGCTTCATGACATTCATTTATGCTTTATTAGCATTCATAAGTCAATCATGAGTAGATTAGTGGTGTATTTAGTAGATTAACCCAATGCACTGGCAAACAGTGTGGGTTTTAATATTAAGAGGTATCTTTTCTGTTCTCTAAAATGGATGACTAAATGGTCTTTATGCTTTGCCTAAAGCAGGGGTCTCAAACTCCAGTCCCAGGGGGCCGCAGTCTCTGCTGGTTTTTTGTGATCTCCTTTCAACCAAGCAGCCAATGTAGGCCTTGGGAACGAGGTGTGCGCTGTGCAGACACTGTAGTCGGCCAGTGACTTAAATGAAGCACTTATGTGTGTGTGTGTGTGTGTGAACGCATCAAAGCCCGGCAGTCACAGCGACCCTACAGGGCTTGAGTTTGAGGCCCATGTCCAAAAGGGAAGCTGAAGGAAGAGAAGTCCATGCACCAGCAGTTTTCTCTGCTCCAGTAGATGGCGCTATGACTATTGGTCAGCCAGCAGTAAAGTGTATCGCACCGCTACCGGCCTTGTGTTTGTACAGCTTGATGAACAGTTGCTGTTCTCATCCTCAGTGCTGGAACATTTGGGACCCTGAAAAAGTAAATATCACATAATTGCCTTGATGTTGCATATTTTCTTTCTCTCTCTCTCTCTCTCTCTCTCTCTCTCTCTGTCTCTCTCTCTGTACTGTGCACGCTCTCTCTCTTTCTCCTTTCTTTCATGTATTTTATCTAAATCAAGATTGCTTAAAAACATTGTGGTAATGGGGAAGAAAGAGGTTGTCACCTTTTACATTTTAGGGGTCTGTGGTATTTTGTTATGGCTTGTATTTTTCCTTTGTTGTTTGTGGAAGTTAATGTGTGTGCGTGTGTGTGTGTGTGTCTGTGTGCGCATGTGCATGCCTACATGTGTGTGCGTGTGCGTGAGTACATGCGTGTGTACATGAGTGTGTGTGCGTGCATGTGTGTGTGCGTGTGTGTACGTGTGTGTGTGTGCGTGCATGTGTGCGCGTGTGTGTGACTGAGTGAAAGAGTGAATAGACTCACTGTCTCTGATTAATAGCAGGCAGTGTATTGGGGAGTAGAGCTGACGTGTGGGGTATCGATCGGCTAATGTTCCATTTTTACACCTGTTGCTGGAGCATTGTGTCTGCACAGATTCTGCCTTTCTTTTCTTCGCCTCCTCTCCCGCTCTCTCTCTCTCAATCTCTCTCTCTCCTCTCAATCTCTCCATCTCTCTCTCCCCCTCTGTCTCTCAATCTCTCCCTCTCTCTCTCCCCCTCTGTCTCTCAATCTCTCTCTCTCTCCCATCTGTCTCTCAATCTCTCTCTCTTTGTCTTTCTCTCACTCTCTCTGTCTTGGGGGGTGGGGGGGTTGGGTGGGGTTTTTATGTTTGAGGTGTTTGACACAGAACAGAACACATTACACTGTTGTCTTTGAGCCCTTATGAAGAGTGTGTAAAGCTGTCATTATCATATTTCTATAGCATCTTTATCATTCAGAAGTGAACATTACATTACATTTATTTTCAGACGCTTTTATCCAAAGCGCCGTACAAAAAAGTGCATATCATGGTCATTGGACAACTACAAAAACTCAAAGCTTTACGAAAGATGACTGATTGTTTAAATGCTACTCTCTGACATGACATAACACTTCTCTAGAATTAATGTCAAACCTCATTATTTTTAAAATAATTATATTAAATATTTTAACGTCAAACTTTATTGCAGATTTGCTTTGGTAATAAAGGTCTTATACATGCCTGGATGTATAAAGCTTTCTAAGTTGTTTTTAAAAAAAAAAAAGTATTCTATAAGGAATAAAGCAGGAAATGTTGAGTGGTTGTACTGTCCCTCTTGTGGAAAAAACCGAGCAGAGATAAATACTAAGGCTCCCTGCGACTTGAATAATGAGTCAGTTTTCATTCCAATCTGGAACATTGTGATTAGGCCACTTTCAATGGAAGGAATTCACAGCCCTTTCTCAGTGCAGGGGAAAATGATCCACACCCCCTCAACCATGGACTTGTTGTATGAACTGTTGTGGCGTTGTAATTTTTCTTTCATGACACAACCCACAACTCACACACACTCACACACTCACACACACACACACACGTGCGTGCATGCACACGTAGTGTCCAGAGTCGCAGCCCCTGAATTATAACACGGTTTTTTTGTTTTTATTTTTTATCACCCTTCGTAAGGCCACATTATTTTAGAACCAGATCTGCATGCCTTGAATAGCAATGCCCTCTATTCATTTCCCAGGACATTTAATCAGTGTGATTATCTAGTGCTTTCGTTCTCTTTAGCAGTGCGCGCTGTAGGATTCATTTAGAGAGCGGTAACATTTTAATTTTTTTATTCGATTAAATTACAGACTGACTGGTGAAATCTTTGCGGCCCTGCCTGCTGAATGTGTGGACATCCGGTCACTGAGGCTAAGCCGCTTGCGGAAAACTCGAAGAAAAAAAAAACAAAAACAAAGGAAAATGCAATAAAAGAAACCTGCGTTTGTTTTATAGAAGCGCTTTCAGCAACCTCAGTTGGTCAGGAAATTGGCTGTAATAAAAACAAGCATACACAGGAGGCCTCACGACTCAGTTTGAGCAGGAAGTTTGTTTTATTATTGTTTTTCTACTGGCTACTTGGTGCCTTTTTTATCCTTCTTTATTCTCCTATTGACTAATTAATCTCACATTCGGTGATGATGATGATGAGGTAATTACTCTTTTGTAATAAACTCAGTAAAGGGTCAGACTTTAGTGGACTTCTAGTCCTAACTTGGGCTAATATTTCACATGGGCCTTTGAAATTACCAATGCATCGAGGGAAATGCTTGTAAACCAACATTTATTCACTGGCTGTGTTTGAAGAGTGAATTCCCATAATGCACTTGAATGCTGTTCATACCCAATAAACGCACTCATCTTCGCCTCTGAACGCGTCTGCTCTGTCCCTCGGGACAAATATTTAAACGGAGCACCTCGAGAAACAAACTTCAGATGCACCAGCATTTTTACCCCACCCCCCCCTGTCCCCACCTCATCATTACCACATGTTCACTGAGAGGAAAAACTAATCTCTGAGGCATAGTTTGTTGATCTGTTTGACGTAGAATCACATTTGGCGTGAGATGTTGCTATTAAGGCGTGCGAGTGTGCTGTGTGCTGAGTTCTGCCTGATTTCTGTTCTGTAAATAAGTGGCAAACTGTCCTGAATGCATTACATCAGAACCAGCCTTCCACTTGACTCAGAATATGATTATTACCCTTTTCAGCCTGTGAGCATCGTATTAAGGTGCACGCATCGCATTAAGGTGCACGCATCGCATTAAGGTGCACGCATCGCATTAAGGTGAATGTACCGCATTAAGGTGCATGCATCGCATTAAGGTGCATGTATCACATTACGTTGCATGTGTGGTGCTAAGGTGCATGTATCGTGTTTAGGCGCATGCATTGCATTAAGGTGTATGCATCACATTAAGCTGCATGCATCATGTAAAAGTGCATGCATCGCGTTAAGGTGCATGTATCGCATTAAGGTGAATGTACCGCATTAAGGTGCACGTATCGCATTAAGGTGAATGTACTGCATTAAGGTGCATGTATCGCATTAAGGTGCATGTACCGCATTAAGGTGAATGTACTGCATTAAGGTGCATGTATCGCATTAAGGTGAATGTACTGCATTAAGGTGCATGTATCGCATTAAGGTGAATGTACCGCATTAAGGTGCATGTATCGCATTAAGGTGAATGTACTGCATTAAGGTGCATGTATCGCATTAAGGTGCATGTATCGCATTAAGGTGAATGTATCGCATTAAGGTGAATGTATCGCATTAAGGTGCACGTATCGCATTAAGGTGAATGTACTGCATTAAGGTGCATGTATCGCATTAAGGTGAATGTACCGCATTAAGGTGAATGTACCGCATTAAGGTGAATGTACCGCATTAAGGTGAATGTACTGCATTAAGGTGCATGTATCGCATTAAGGTGAATGTATCGCATTAAGGTGCATGTATCGCATTAAGGTGAATGTATCGCATTAAGGTGCACGTATCGCATTAAGGTGAATGTACTGCATTAAGGTGCATGCATCGCATTAAGGTGCTTGTATCACGTTAAGGTTGAGAGCTAAAGCCGTGGACTTGGACAGTGGCTTTGGGTTTGATGTCACCTTCTTCGTTTAGGATTCTGTTAGGTCTGTATCTGGGCTTATTCAGTAACTGTTCGGTCTGTATCTGGGCTGGTTCAGTAACTGTTCGGTCTGTATCTGGGCTGGTTCAGTAACTGTTCGGTCTGTATCTGGGCTGGTTCAGTAACTGTTCGGTCTGTATCTGGGCTGGTTCAGTAACTGTTCGGTCTGTATCTGGGCTGGTTCAGTAACTCTAAGGTCTGTATCTGGGCTGGTTCAGTAACTGTTCGGTCTGTATCTGGGCTCGTGTTCTGCTTGGCTCTGGGTGCTTGTAATCACAGGTAACCTCTCCGATTGGCTCATTCTGCTGGAGTCTCCGTGGATACCAAGGCAGATAACGGTCTGGAGTCTGGTGGCCTCTGATTGGTGGAGCTCATGATTCATTGCAGGTGTTATGGAATATATGACCTGGTAAGCCAGGAGGGTTGCTGCAAGTGACTTTGAAAGCCACAGAAGAAGAGACCATCTGCCTGATCCCCTCCCTGTGTAAAAGTCCACAGTGGGCATAAATGTGAAAAGAAAGTTGTGTTTTGTGTTGATGCACAAAATGTGTTTCTAAAACGCCACCCAGTGCCCTTGGTTTCTTTGTTTCTCCCCATTCTCCCCATTGGCCAGATTTTAAGAGCCCCCGTACACGGGATCTATACCTGCGAGATGAAGAGACAAAAACAGCAGGGCAATAGAGAGGCCTGCTGTGCCCGCTGTTCCAGCTGTGCCCGCTGTGCCCGCTCTGGGGTGCGTGTCAGGAGCTGATGTGTGATTTCAGCCACCCCTCCCTCCAGCCCCCCCCCCCCCCCCAGCAGCACCATACACGCTATTCCCCAGTGGACCTGTGGCTACCGGGCAGCAGTGTAGTACAATGGGCAAGGAACTGGTCTTGTAACCGAAAGGTCGCATGTTCGATTCCTGGGTAGGACACTGCCGTTGCACCCTTGAGGAAGGGCACTTAACCTGCATTGCTTCAGTATATAACCAGCTGTATAATTGGATACAATGTAAATGCTGTGTAAAATGTTGTGTGAGTTGCTCTGGATAAGAGCGTCTGCTAAATGCCTGTAATGTAATGTAACCTCTGCCTGGCTCAGAATGCATCTCACTGAGAGCACAGGCAGCAAGTACACTGCTGACCAAATGCGCTCATTTTCATTTTTAACTCTCAGTCAGCCTTGCCGACCCTATGTAATAAAATGAACCATGTCCTAATTTCTATGTATTGGATACCAATACCAATACCTAATTTCTCTCCCACGTTCCTTAATTCTGTGTTCGTATCTGCATTTCTTTCGAGGGTCTCTCGTGTTTCAGGCTAATAAATGTAAGTGCTCGTGAGCATCGTGGCAAAGGAGAGTGAAGTTGCTATCAGCGCGGTGGTGCTGTGGAGCTTGTGCCGTTTGCTTTGCGATGAAGCATCGAGCGCAGGTTGGTTAGCCCCGAGGACATAGCCTGCAGTGTTAATCCTGGTGTCCCTGCTCAGTGTGACCCATCCATCCACAGTGAGCCAACCTTACCTATCTCTCCTTCCCCAGGGGGAATCTCAAATAGTCATCAGGAAATTGAGTTAAAGGATTTGCGTGTGTGTGTGTATGTGAGAGAGAGAGAGAGAGAGAGAGAGAGAGAGGGGGGGGGTGTTTATGTCATATTGAGAAACATCCCTGAAGTAGATTTTTTTATCTTTTTTGTGTTTTTGTCTATCATCTATAAACTATTTTATTATGCCGTTGTTTTAGCTACAGCGGTTCCTTATTTTGTAGCATGTGGGGTGTCAAAACAAGTTTGGGGGGGGGGGGATCTTCACCTTCTATACATTCAAACATAACATACACATTTGTCATTGTCGTCTGTTTCGCTGCTGCATACACGCAGAAAGTATTGCATACATACTGTGGGGAACATTATTATCTCTGTTTTGTATAGACTCTCTGAAGCAAGATTATCACACCTACTAGCATCTCTGGCCAGTATTGGCCAAGCAGTCCCTCAGTATAACCAGTTAGGTTGAGCTTCTGTTTTTCAGTAACATTCTTTGTATCAGTAATATTTTGAGAACTTCTGACTCTTGGAATACAAACTCTCAACTTGGGTTACTTTTCAGAAGAGACCATGATTATGCCTGTAGGCAAAAGGATTCAAGAAGTGTAACCATGTTATTTTGGTATGTCATTTTCAGGCTTGTGTTTAAAAAAAAGGGTGCTACAGAACTGGTTAATAAATGCTTGCAAAAACACTGTCTCTTAATAAATCTGAATCAGGAACTATCATTTCTCATCTGTCTAAATGGAAAATGACATATTTCGCAATGCTTTTTATTTGAATGCAAGACCATGACCACATACTTTGCAGATTTCTAAGTTAGAGTTAGTTGCTGTCTTCATCATGTGTCTACCCAAATTGTGAAGGTAAGATTATCATCATAAATACTATGGAGTAATCCGACGATGTTAATTTGCCACTATGTTTTAAAGCACATTATCTACAACATAAACAATTATATATACACAACTTATATGATGAGACTGAACAGATATAAGAATATATTATGAATTTTTCTGTTTGTTTATTTCACTGTGGTTTTTGAATGAACACAATTTTGACCCTTTTTGGACATAAGCCTATAGTCTTATGTATTTTTCCATTTTCCATGAAAACACATTATTGATCACAAATATCTTCAAAGTTATTTTAATTATTTTATTTCACCACAGGTGTAATACAATCATGATTGCCTATGCATCCACATAAAGAAAGTACCATTTTAAAATTATTGCCACTTTTGACCCTTTTTGGACATAAGCCTATAGTCTTATGTATTTTTCCATTTTCCATGAAAACACATTATTGATCACAAATATCTTCAAAGTCATTTTAATTCATTTATTTCACCACAGGTGTAATACAATCATGATTGCCTATGCATCCACATAAAGAAAGTAGCATTTTAAAATTATTGCCACTTTTGACCCTTTTTGGACATAAGCCTATAGTCTTATGTATTTTTCCATTTTCCATGAAAACACATTATTGATCACAAATATCTTCAAAGTCATTTTAATTCATTTATTTCACCACATTTGTAATACAAACATGATTGCCTTTGCATCCACATAAAGTAAGTAGCATTTTAAAATGATTGCCACTTTTCACCCTTTTTGAACATAAGCCTATAGTCTTATGTATTTTTCCATTTTCCATAAAAACACATTATTGATCACAAATATCTTCAAAGTCATTTTAATTCATTTATTTCACCACAGGTGTAATACAATCATGAATGCCTATGCATCCACATAAAGAAAGTACCATTTTAAAATTATTGCCACTTTTGACCCTTTTTGGACATAAGCCTATAGTCTTATGTATTTTTCCATTATCCATGAAAACACATTATTGATCACAAATATCTTCAAAGTCATTTTAATTCATTTATTTCACCACAGGTGTAATACAATCATGATTGCCTATGCATCCACATAAAGAAAGTACCATTTTAAAATTATTGCCACTTTTGACCCTTTTTGGACATAAGCCTATAGTCTTATGTATTTTTCCATTTTCCATGAAAACACATTATTGATCACAAATATCTTCAAAGTCATTTTAATTCATTTATTTCACCACAGGTGTAATACAATATGAATCCTATCATCCAGATAAAAAATACATTTTAAAATTATTGCCACTTTTGACCCTTTTTGGACATAAGCCTATAGTCTTATGTATTTTTCCATTTTCCATGAAAACACATTATTGATCATAAATATTTTCAAAGTCATTTTAATTCATTTATTTCACCACAGGTGTAATACAATCATGAATGCCTATGCATCCACATAAAGAAAGTACCATTTTAAAATTATTGCCACTTTTGACCCTTTTTGGACATAAGCCTATAGTCTTATGTATTTTTCCATTATCCATGAAAACACATTATTGATCACAAATATCTTCAAAGTCATTTTAATTCATTTATTTCACCACAGGTGTAATACAATCATGAATGCCTATGCATCCACATAAAGAAAGTTGCATTTTAAAATCATTGCCACTTTTGACTCTTTTTGGACATAAGCCTATAGTCTTATGTATTTTTTCATTTTCCATAAAAACACATTATTGATCACAAATATCTTCAAAGTCATTTTAATTCATTTATTTCACCACAGGTGTAATACAATCATGATTGCCTATGCATCCACATAAAGAAAGTAGCATTTTAAAATATTGCCACTTTACCCTTTTGGACATAAGCCTATAGTCTTATGTATTTTTCCATTTTCCATGAAAACACATTATTGATCACAAATATCTTCAAAGTATTTTAATTCATTTATTTCACCACAGTGTAATACAATCATGATTGCCTATGCATCCACATAAGAAAGTAGCATTTTAAAATATTGCCACTTTTACCCTTTTTGGACATAAGCCTATAGTCTTATGTATTTTTCCATTTTCCATGAAAACACATTATTGATCACAAATATCTTCAAAGTTATTTTAATTCATTTATTTCACCACAGGTGTAATACAATCATGATTGCCTTGCATCCACATAAAGAAGTAGCATTTTAAAATATTGCCACTTTTGACCCTTTTTGGACATAAGCTATAGTCTTATGTTTTTTCCATTTTCCATGAAAACACATTATTGATCACAAATATCTTCAAGTCATTTAATTCATTTATTTCACCACAGGTGTAATACAATCATGATTGCCTTTGCATCCACATAAAGAAAGTAGCATTTTAAAATGATTGCCACTTTTGACCCTTTTTGGACATAAGCCTATAGTCTTATGTATTTTTCCATTTTCCATGAAAACACATTATTGATCACAAATATCTTCAAAGTCATTTTAATTCATTTATTTCACCACAGGTGTAATACAATCATGATTGCCTTTGCATCCACATAAAGAAAGTAGCATTTTAAAATGATTGCCACTTTTCACCCTTTTTGGACATAAGCCTATAGTCTTATGTATTTTTCCATTTTCCATGAAATCACATTATTGATCACAAATATCTTCAAAGTTATTTTAATTCATTTATTTCACCACAGGTGTAATACAATCATGACTGCCTATGCATCCACATAAAGAAAGTAGCATTTTAAAATTATTGCCACCCTTCACCCTTTTTGGACAAAAGCCTATAGTCTTATGTATTTTTCCATTTTCCATGAAAACACATTATTGATCACAAATATCTTCAAAGTCATTTTAATTCATTTATTTCACCACAGGTGTAATACAATCATGATTGCCTATGCATCCACATAAAGAAAGTAGCATTTTAAAATTATTGCCACTTTTGACCCTTTTTTGGACATAAGCCTATAGTCTTATGTATTTTTCCATTTTCCATGAAAACACATTATTGATCACAAATATCTTCAAAGTCATTTTAATTCATTTATTTCACCACATGTGTAATACAATCATGATTGCCTATGCATCCACATAAAGAAAGTAGCATTTTAAAATGATTGCCACTTTTCACCCTTTTTGGACATAAGCCTATAGTCTTATGTATTTTTCCATTTTCCATGAAATCACATTATTGATCACAAATATCTTCAAAGTTATTTTAATTCATTTATTTCACCACAGGTGTAATACAATCATGATGCCTATGCATCCACATAAAGAGAGCATTTAAAATATTGCCACTTTTGACCCTTTTGACATAAGCCTATAGTCTTATGTATTTTTCCATTTTCCATGAAAACACATTATTGATCACAAATATCTTCAAAGTCATTTTAATTCATTTATTTCACCACAGGTGTAATACAATCATGATTGCCTATGCATCCACATAAAGAAAGTAGCATTTTAAAATGATTGCCACTTTTTGGCCCTTTTTGGACATAAGCCTATAGTCTTATGTATTTTTCCATTTTCCATGAAAACACATTATTGATCATAAATATTTTCAAAATCATTTAAATTCATTTATTTCACCACAGGTGTAATACAATCATGATTGCCTATGCATCCACATAAAGAAAGTAGCATTTTAAAATCATTGCCACTTTTCGCCCTTTTTGGACATAAGCCTATAGTCTTATGTATTTTTCCATTTTCCATTTTTAGTTAGTTTTTTTAAATCTCTTACATGCTGTGAAGAAAGCATGAGATGACTGACAGGAGATTGACAGGAAATAGTTTTCCATGTTCTTTGTGTTCGTGACGTCCGAAAGCGTAGCCCCGGGGGAAACTCTGCCCTTCGATCGATTAAGGTCCCGCACGCTCACTTTCACAGGACGGGCACAAATCAGAGAGGAAAAGTCAATACGAATCGCTCCACCAAGCCGTAGATTCCCCCAAAGCCCAACGAAATGGAACGAAAAGGCGCTGAGCAGTCTCTTCCTCACTCCAAATTCCCGCTGGACAGCGCGGCAATTTGCTTTCACTCCATCGCCCGCTTGAGATTTCCTCCCCGAAGTTTCTTGTGTCTTAGTGCCGCTGCCGATTCTCCCAATGCTCCCCTTACCAGCCGCCCCCCACCACCACCACCACCCCCCCATCCCCCCCCCCCCCCCCCTTCCAGGGCAAACGCCTCCTAAGCTTATCTACTTCGTTATTTTACTTAACAGGGACCATGTCCATCACAACTGATATGCCAGAGTTAGCTCCAAAGCTAATCTGCTGACCCCAGGGAGGAAAATATTAAAGTACAAATCACAACAGTAACACTTAATTCTAGAACAATAAAACAAGAAAGAAAGCAATAAATCACAAAAAAAAAAATAACAACACAGCAATCCATTTGACAGAATACAATAGCCATTCACAGACAAAATACTAATGGCTGCATGTCTGATTTGCCTTCAGCTATTGTTTCAGTTGAGCAGCAAAACAACTGCAGCCAGTGCTCTCTCTAATGCTTCGTGGAACTGAGATCCACATTGACGTTGCTTTGACAGAAAAGGCAAACTGGCCAATCGAAGAGGATGATTTAAACCGTGCTGAGAGGACACCTCGTGTTGCTGACCCTTGCCACCCTTATGTTGTCTTTACCACAAAAAAATCGAACACTGCCCTAATGGTGCTGGGGTGAGATCTTTTATAACAGCTCTTCTATGTTCTGTGATTTCTCCAGCTCAGTGACAGGGGGAACTGCAGAGGTGAAGCTCAGCAGACAAACTGCAGAGGAGAACAAAAGCTCAATGCAAGCAACAAGACCTAATGCAGACACACAGTATTAGTGTGGGGGGGGGGGGGGGGACAGGGCAACACAGGCTTTACATCAGCATTATGAATGGGCGTGTCTTCACTTCATTAAATTATGAGGCAATTTCAGCCTCACATTTTTCTGGTTGCGTGCCCCCCTGCCTTTGAGTGACTGCTCTGTCCTTTTCTCTCTCTGGGGAGGACACAGAGAAAGAGAGGATCATGGGAGGGAAAAAAAAAAAACAAACAAAACAAAACAGCCACCAGCATTTGCGTCCAAGGAGAAAAGGCTGTGGAAGGGGGTCAGGGGGAGGATTTAGATTTTGAATTCCACATCTGACAGAAGAGTTGAAGCAGTTTCGGAGTGATTGTCCTTAACGGCCGTCGTGCGAGCGATCGGCCTGGACTGAATGAAGCCGGGCAGTGAGATAAAAGACGTGCTCAGTTATTCTCCAGCAGCACTCCGCTGTCTGCCAGCACTCTTAAAGAACACAACCAATGCGATTAGGGGGTACACTTTGTCAGCACTAATCACCCTGGTGTTTTCACGGACGCGGTTTCCGTGGCGACGGGCAGTCAGGTTTGGGACGGCCCCTAGAAGTTCTCTCCATCTTCGCGGGGCTGTGCTGAGGCTTACCGAGCGATATCCTGAAGGGGAAAAACAGACGGCATAACGGTTTAAGACCAAAACGAGCTCTTCGCTGACGACGGTGCCGCCGTCCTCGCGAACCCGAAGGGCGTAGCGGTCAGGAAGCCGCGCGCTAACGAACCCGCGCGCTAACGAACCTGTGCACTAATGAACCCGTGCGCTAACGAACCCGTGTGCTAACGAACCTGTGCACTAATGAACCCGTGCGCTAACGAACCCGTGCGCTAACGAACCCGTGCGCTAACGAACCCGTGCGCTAACGAACCCGTGTGCTAACGAACCTGTGCACTAATGAACCCGTGCGCTAACGAACCCGTGCGCTAACGAACCCGCGCAAGGGGGGGGGGGGGGTCTCCGCCCCGGCCGAGGTCTCAGAAGGCACCTGAGCGGCTGCTGAGTCTGACTGACAACGGCAGCCGGGAGGCTTGTTATCGCAGGGCCGGAGGGGGCGTTCGTGGGGGGGGGGGCTTCCGTGGTGTGCGCAGGGCGTGTCCCGGTGCTGCGAGAGGGGGCCCGCGCTGTCAAAGTCCCTTCATTCGCTCGTCAGCGGGAAGACAGCCGGGGGCAGAGGGGGGCCTGCTGGGGCCTGCCGGGGGCAGAGGGGGCCTGCCGGGGGCAGAGGGGGGCCTGCAGGGGTCCCGCTCGCTTCCTACGCCCTGGGGCGCCGATCCAGTAAAAGGGTGGGAGGGGGGTGACACATTGGGATCCCGTTTGGGGGAGGGGGGGGGGGGTCAGAAGAGGTGGAACAGTACTCCCAACTCCTCAGGACACAGGTTTTGGAGCTTTGCTCAGGAATTCTGGGAACATTGCCATAGACTCAATTACATTACATTACATACACTACATTACAGGCATCACACCGGCCCAGCCTGGAGCGTCTTGGCAAGCAATGCAAAGCTTGCTCCTTCCCCAGAGCATGAAACATGCCTGCATCACGAACCACCCATTCATGTAATAAAATCTCTAGAGTAATAAACGATATTAATGAACGGCTAGGTCAAGAACGTGACCCCACCGCAGGAGCTCGGAGCTCGGAGGACGGGATGGGGAAGACAGGAAGAGGACTCGCACGAGAGAGCGGCAGGAGCGATGGGGGCCGGGAGGTCAGAGGTCATCTTTTACTCCCGCGTAAGAGCCTGAAGGGCCGACCGGTCCGAGACGTCCCCCTTCCCGTCCGGCGCCTCGGGGGTCAGGGGTCAGCGTGTAAAACTCTCACGCCAGCGCGGCGTTAGCGCCTCCGCGCTCGAACCCGTCCCCGCGGCTCGCTGCGTTCCGACTAAACGCCGAGCCCGGGGCACTGAGCGCAGTCAGCAGCCGCAGCCCGGCCATCTCCGGCAAAATCATCCTCTGGTGCAGGCTGCCCAAACCAGTTCATTACGCTTACCACTGGCCCCCTGGCTGACTGCGGAGGGACTGCATTTTCAGAGACGGCTGGCTTGGTTTCTATACGAGAGCTTTGTGTAACCTTATATCACATATACGGGGCAGGCGACAGAAACATCAGTCCTCAAAGCAGTGATGTAAGACTTTACAGCACACCATTTGTACAGAATATGCATGCCAATATGCGCCAAACGGATCTTTCTTTTGTCAATATTTTATTTAAACAGAGTATTCCCCAAGTAGTCAGCAATACAATCATCTTTCTGTAGTAGAGCATGCTCAGAAATCCTCCCGTCTGAATTCACTGTCCACACACCGCCACAGAAACAAACAACTCCAACGTTTCTATTTGCACACATTTTAGCTTAGCTAAATTTATACATAATTTAGAACAAGACTGTAAAAGTTTTCAAAAATGAGAAAGACAAAGAGGCCAGTGTTCTGCAGCGTCTGGGACTGGAACCAAAGCACACGTGGTAGTGTCCATGACTGGAATCCAAGCGCACGTGGTAGTGTCCATGACTGGAATCCAAGCGCAGGTGGTAGTCTCCAGGACTGGAACCCAAGCACACGTAGTAGTGTCCAGGACTGAAACCCAAGCACACGTGGTAGTGTCCAGGACTGGAACCAAAGCACAGGTGGTAGTGTCCAGGACTGGAACCCATGCGCACGTGGTAGTGTCCGCTGCTGACCCCAGGAGTAAACATGTATCATCTTAAGTCGACTTAAGTAAGACCAAGCTGAATAATTTCTCTTACATAAAACGAAGACCTCTGGAGCGAAGAAAGCTTGTAAAAAAAAAAAAAAACACAGAAAACAGATCACACAAAACAACCTCGCATCAGGCTCCCCAGCACCGGGCAGCTCAACTTCAGTTTCTCTTTTTTTTAAATAAGAAAATCCAACAGGCGAGGACTGCGGCTAAGTTTTAGGAGTTGCCCGTCGATCTGGGCATGTTCGTCCGTCCGTCCGTCTGGGCGAACGAGAACGGTTACCGGTCTGCTATTCGCTGAACGCAAAAGTTGCGGCGGCTCGGAGCGCAGGATTTCTTCTTTGGGGGGGGAGGAGGGGGGGGGGGCAGTTTTGCGGACCCGTCCCTCACGTGTGTCTGGGCCGGCCCTTCTTCATGCGGGCGGGCTTGGGTTTGGGGATGTACTGGTTATTGGCCTGGTGCTCCAGCTCCCTGCTGAAGTACTGGATGGTCTTATTCAGCCCCTCCTCCAGCGGCACCTGTGAATGCACACGGTCAGCCACAGTCAGCCATGATCAATTACGATCAGTCACAGTCAGGTAGTGAACGACAGTCAGCCAGGATCAGTCACGGTCAGCCTGGATCAGTCACGATCAGTCACAGTCAGGTAGTGAACTACAGTCAGCCAGGATCAGCCTCAGTCAGCCAGGATCAGTCATGATCAGTCACAGTCAGGTAGTGTACTACAGTCAGCCAGGATCAGTCATGATCAGTCACAGTCAGGTAGTGAACTACAGTCAGCCAGGATCAGCCTCGGTCAGCCAGGATCAGTCATGATCAGTCACAGTCAGGTAGTGAACTACAGTCAGCCAGGATCAGTCATGATCAGTCATGATCAGTCACAGTCAGGTAGTGAACTACAGTCAGCCAGGATCAGTCATGATCAGTCACAGTCAGGTAGTGAACTACAGTCAGCCAGGATCAGTCATTACCCACAGAAATATAACAAACGGTGCTGAGACGACTATCTAACTCGCGATTGAGCGATGGTGGCTATACATAAATACTGCGTGTGTTTCATATATTATGGGAGAGTCATAGCTACTGTGTTTTATATGAAGGGAGAGTCATAAATACTGTGATTAAATATGATAGGAGTCACTGATACTGTGATTTATATGATGGAAGAGTCACAGATACTGTGTTTTATATGACGTGAGAGTCATAGATACTGTGTTTTATATGAAGGGAGAGTCATAAATACTGTGATTAAATATGATAGGAGTCACTGATACTGTGTTTCATATGACGTGAGAGTCATAGATACTGTGTTTTATATGAAGGGAGAGTCACAGAGATTGCGGAGGGACCCACCACAGGTTCCCAGCCCAGCATGAGTTTAGCCTTGCGGATGTCCGGGCGTCGGCGCTGGGGGTCGTCCTGAGCCTCCGGGAGGAACTGGATCTGACTGCGACTCACTGAGGGAGGGGAGACAAGAACACACGCTAATGAAAATGAAAACTTCCCATTTTGATTATTACCAAAACCATCAAACCACACAGATAACATTCCCTTTAATTTAAAAAATGAAATAAATAACCCGCCTTGCGCAGACAGCAGTAGCTGCTTCTCTCTTTTTATTCAGAGCTCTGAGTCCACTTTTTGCCACACAGTCCCCGGGCGTTTTTTTCCCCTGTACTGGTGATACAATGGACCGATGTGCCCTAGCTCCTCATCGCTGTGATCAAACAGCATTTCTGTACTGCTTCCATTGCTGTAAAAGATTCCTTAGTGATCTCTTCCTTCTTCCCGCAGCAGTCCAGCGTCTCTCATGCCCACACTAACTACTGACTGGCTCAGATTCTAAATCACCTCTGATTGGCTGCATTGGCTACCAATCATTAGTGATCATTAGTGGACAAAATGGAGGCTGACATTAGATCTTCATACAGTGTTCTTGGCTAGAAATAGCTGTACAAAATAAGTATTGTACCTTACTGAACCTGTGTTTAGCAGTTGTCTATGACCATCATATGCCCTTTTTGTACGTCGCTTTGGATAAAAGCGTCTGCCAAATGAATGTAATGTAATGTAATGGGGATGGATTTAAAAATAATAATAAAAAAAAGCATAGCCAATGCACTGCACTATCCAGATAGCGCATATTGCCCCTCCATTCACAATCGGAAGGCAGCATGGGACGGAGAAGTTCTATTTGTGTACTCTTAAATGCAATTTTAGCCTTCTGATAGCTCGCATGGTTGTGGAGATAAGGTACTGCTATCATAAATACGGGATACACAAACGCGTCGGTGCCGACAAGCTCGGTTTGAAAGGGTTAATATTCGAGCGCCCTTATCGGGCTCTCTTATTTATTTATTTATTTATTTATTATTCCTGTAACTGCAGAACTTTTAAAGTGAAAGTTCTATTTAATTCCAGCTTGCCTGAAGGCAGACCGATATCAGCAGGGAAACAGTGCCTCACATTTCAGAAATACCCACAATGCACTCCAGCGCCAGGCATTTACCAGCCTATTGGCTGAACCCCCACGGGAAGAAAAGGCCAATAAATGCCCCCCCCCCCCCTCACTGGGGGTCAAACAGTCCAGATTAACATCCTAATTCATTCTAATCTCTAATGAATTGTGCATGGAGAGTCATGCTCATGCTTGTGTAAAAACAGTGTTACGTCTATTAAAGGCAAGGAGGAAATGCATGGATATTAAAATAAACGCCAGTCTGCAATATGAGCCGGGCGGCTAACATCCCAAACACTGTTTGGAATGAGCAGATCAACGGGCTACCCGTAGGCTAGCACTACGCTAACACTTCACCAACAGCTTTATTTGTCATGTCAGTGGGGCTCCTGAATGAGAGAGAAAGACAGAGAAGAGAATTAAAGAAAGAGAGAGAGAGAAAAAAATGTGAGAAAGAAGACAGTCAGAGAGAACGAGCGAGAGAGAAGAGAGGGAGAGAGAGAAAGCGAGAGAGAGAGAAAGGGAGAGAGAAAGAAAGAGGCAGTCCAGGGTTTTGAGAGGATGGAGAGATATGATGACGTAGTCACCATGTTGACCCAGGACTACTTACCGACCAGGCTCTTAATAAGACGGGCGAATTCCAATATGGTGTGCTCTTCTGGGTTCCCCTGTAGAACAATAACACCAGAAGAAAAGAATCAATAGAAAGCAATGCACACAATGGGCGTCAGGTCTGCAATAACATTCCTCTGTGTTCTCCTACCGCCTGCAAACTGTGCTCATCACAAAATGTCAGCAGGTCCAAAGCCTGAGCTGCCAAAACAAGCCCCAGGCCGCACAGAGCATTCTGAAAACCGCAACCACGACCACGTCAGGATGCGGTCGAACTCTCTGTGATGTTCAAGAGCTTAAGCAACGTGAACAAACTAACTGAAGCGTAGGCCACTTGAGATGAACACTTTATTTCATTCATGCAAATAATGAGGTCAATCACATCGAAGAAAATCGACCACTTGCGTGTAATATTTCATTACACTGCTCCAAAATGTCAACCGGTATAATCTGACTTAACAACAGTGGATCCCCACAGTATTGTTCTGATGCAACAATGTAACAAAACACACATTTACGAGAAGTGGTCCTTCAGTCGAGCTCAACTCTGCTAAATTAGCATTTAGCCTCTGTGCCGAGGGTGGTCTAAAGAATTACAGAAACGGCATTTACCACAGAAATAGCCTCTTCCAAGAATAATTTTCAAAAATAGCAATGCAATTACTGGGTTAAACATGCTCTGCCCAGAACTCTTCCACCAAATTCAGCATATATCTGTCAAACTGTCTCTCTCCATGGATAAAGCATGAAGAGGTTCACAGCTGTTTCTAACAGGTGACAAGTCATGCTGCCCTTCTTTGTGCTTTTTTCCAAGATGCTGCAGATCTTCGTCATAGCGTGGCGTATAGTGACCGGATGTCCAGCGCCCCCTGCCGAAACAAGCCCAACGGTACACGGTCTCAGATTTTAAAAAACCCCCCAGGAGACTCACCAAGTTGACGGGACTGCTGATGTTGCTGTTCATTAAGGACACCAGCCCGTTCACCAAATCACTGCACGGAGAGGGGGGGAAGAGAGAGGGAGAGGGAGAAATGTAAGCCTTATTTACTGTAAAAAAAAACACCAGAAATCTGAGAGCATTCACAACCCCACTCTGTAGTAGGCCCCTTAGGGAGCGACGAGCAGCAGACCCCTGTGGTGAGGAGCAGTCGGCCCGGGCAGAGCGGCTAAGTGGTCTAACCTCTCAGCCTCGGTGACATCACACTCGTTTAGCAGAAACTGAACACGCAGCCTTCACCACAGGACGACCGCTCTACCAAGGACAGAGGAGTGCCACATGACTCATGGACAGAGGAGTGCCACATGACTCATCTACAGAGGAGTACCACATGACTCATGGACAGAGGAGTACCACATGACTCATGGACAGAGGAGTGCCACATGACTCATCTACAGTACACACAGAGAGCTTTATCACACCACTCTACTGTAGGTACTGTGGTGCACAAAAACCCAAGGAGGGCAGCTGTTTTCTGAGATGCTGAGAACCACCATGTCTGGCACAAACAGACATACCATGATCAAAGTCACTTAGATCACACATCTTGCACAATCAAATACCTTTTTGGAAAAAACCCCCAAAAAAACTAAATTAAAACTCTTCATGTCTGCGTGCTTCACATATTGAGTTGCGGCCACACTATTCACTGGTTGGAGGAGCAGGCTATTATGTGTGTGTGCGTGAGTGTTTGCGTGTTCCTTCCCGTAGGTTCCGCAGTCCACCAGGCAGAGTGCCTCTCCACACGGCCGCACGGTGCCGAGGCCTGGACTGCCTACCGGTCGCACATCCCACCCCTGGAGCCCTTCCACTTTCACCGCCTTCAGAAAATCCCGAAAAACCGCCTCCCTCACATCCACGACCTCCAGCAAACCCAACACCGAGCACGGGAGCTGCCTCAGCAGAACCCCAACTACACCGTGCAGGACAGTTCTCCGGGCGTCGTCCACCTTCGACACCCTCCAGACCACTCAGCGGACAGCCTGGAGGCGATGGAGACACGCCCCTAACGGCCCCGCCCGGGGACCTCGCTCACTCATGGATCGGTCTCCATGGCGACACGCTGTGGCACTGCCGCAAAAACAACCTGAACCACGATACAGCCACAGTTTCACCATGTGCATGCAAATGGAAGCAACATCATCTTCATAACACTGGACTGCCATACGCAGTACTGTAAGTGTGTGTGTGTGTGAGAGAGAGTGTGTGTGTGTGTGTGTGCGTGTGTAAAACTTACAACCCGTTATAAACTGCACACACAATTAATCTTTAATTAAATGGAGGGCAATACTCGTTAAAAAATTTGCAGATATAATTAATACATATATGCTGCATATTTCAAAATGCACAGAATGAGCATTTTTGCACATTTTATGTATTCTGATGTGTGTCTCAGTGAATCATAAAACATGTTAATTATCGAGATGCTGACAGAATTAATTGTTGAATTGGCTGGCAAAACAAGGACCATATGGCTGTTTCAGTGTGAGTGGGAAATAACGATGTTTCCAGGAGATAACACCTCCACCCAGATCAGCTCATTAACGGTTTCTTTTTTTCATTTTAAATGATCTTGACAGAACAGTCCGTCTTGCGGATAGTGGGATAAAATCTATTTCTGCCAATCCATGTTTTATAAAAAAAAAAAAAAAATGCTTGTTTCTCATTAGGAAACAGAATACAGATGTAAACGATAATGAAATACCAAGTAAGGCAGCATCTGTGGACCTTCGTGTATGGCAGTGATCACCCCCCCCCCCCCGCCCCCCTCCCTCGCCCCCGCCCCCACGCAGCCACCTCGGTCAGCTCTCTGACGAGCGAACGGACACAAACTTTGGCTCCAGCTGCGTCTCTCCTGTCAGACTGCTTCCTTTGAAAAATCTACCGCTTGGCGGTGATGAAACAAGCTTGTTTTAATTTAATCCGCTGTCAATCAACTCCGCGAGCGGCAAATGTGAGACCTAGCCTCGCCTGTCCAGGACACGTGAGCCGCATTGCTTTTCGGTGTCAAGGACACACAACGCTCAACATAATATACTACGGCATTAGCAGACGCTCTTATCCAGAGCGACTACACAACTTACATAGCATTTTACTGTATCCTTTAACAGCTGGATATACTGAACATTTCGGTTAAGTCCCTGTCAAGGGTACAACGGCATGTCCTACTCGAACGAACCTGCGACTTCGTAAAAGTCACCCTACCATTGCTACATCCGTCACACACACAAGCACACACACACGTTAATTAATTAATTGCCTTTATATAGCACTTTTCCAAACTTCCTAACGCTCAAAGTGCTTTACAGTGATGAAGGGGAACAAACCTCACCCACCACCACACACACACACACACACAGACACACACACATCTAATTCCAGTCAGCACTGAATACTACAGGGACAAAGAAGGCATACCTTTTTAATCACACTGCATATGAATATAATGTTTCAGATGGATGGTAGAGGTTTACTTCAGGTACAACATAAGGATTCTGGAGTTAAAGGTGGAAAGCCAACCTCTCTGTTGCAGTGATCAAAAGCATTTATGCACCAGAGTGGGATTCAAGCTTTTATTGTGACAAAACAACTCCGGGGCAGATGCACCAATTACCTCCTGGGAATGGGAGTCACATGACAGCATGGAGGAAAAACCACACAGGTTCAAGATTCCCGGTTGACTGACAGGAACAGGAAATAAATAACTGGCTGCCGTGGTAAGTATCCAGCACACCTTCAAGTGCGCAGAAGGACTATCAAAATACAGGCGTAAAAACTCCTTCGCGCTTTTATTTCTATAAAAGGTGGGAAGGGCTTCACAATACACTGGAGAAATAACTCAAATAAGTGTTTGTGGACGGAAGCACAGAAAGCTGTAAAAAGAAAGAAAGATAGAAAGAAAAACAAAAAGAAAAGAAAAATCCAAGTGGCAGGCAGAGAGCCACACGTCCCTATGAGAACACGCGACGCGTCTCATATCTCTACGGCGTGGCTGGCGTATGCAATCTCTCCTGGGAACGAAAAGATTTGGCAAATACAAAGCTCCAGCCCCCTCTGTCCCCCCCCCTTCCCTCCCCCAACACCCCTCTACCTTTCTTCCCTCAGGAGAAAGAATTCAGTTCTCTTCGATTCTGGCAAAAACTGACACGATCTCAGAGGGTAGGAGAATTCATATAGGCCCATCTGAGAGCTGGAGCCTATCAGGCACTTATTTCACATACTCTGGAAAGCACCTACGCACGCCGGAACTGGCAGCACGTCATTGGCCGAGCAGATCAGGCCACACCCCCCTGCCCGCCTTTTAACCCATTACGTTATTTAGCAGATGCTCCTATCCTAAGAAATTTACACCGATTACATTCTTCCACATACAATCCACCTATACAGCAGGATATTTACGGAAGCAAGGATTGACAGAAACTAATTCTCCCAGCCTGCCCCCCCCCCCCACATATTTAGCTGATGTGCCATGTCCCCCTTCTGAACCCTTCTCACACATCACAGCCTTTCAGTGTCCAGGGTGTGGAGCCCAAATGGACAAACCGTGTTCTCACTCCATTGACATGGCTTGATGGGCCTTCTCCCCCCAGAAACACCAGGGCGACTGGGCTGAAGGACAGCTACCAGACACGGGAAAGGAGGTGCGCGCATGACGGGGTGGGGGGGGGGACGGGGCGAGGGGAGGGGCAGACTGAAGGACAGAGAGGACAAGCCCCCCCTCCTGAACCAGAGGAGTCCCTGGACTGAATGCCAGGTAGGCTCTGAGAACCCCAGGGCTTTCGAACACAAGGTCTTCACTGCCCCAGTCCCCAGCCACTGCCCCTGTACTGCACAGCACAGCCATACAAAACCTCCAGCAAGGTGTGTGCATACGGAGAGCTCACACCTTCACATAAACGAGTGAGCACTGCGTGAGTACTGCGTGACTACTGAGTGAGTACTGTGTGAGTACTGAGTGAGTACTGCGCGAGTACTGAGTGAGTACTGAGTGAGTACTGTGTGAGTACTGCGTGAGTACTGTGTGAGTACTGTGTGAGTACTGCGTGAGTACTGAGTGAGTACTGAGTGAGTAGAGCTGCGTGAGTACTGCGTGAGTACTGAGTGAGTGAGTACTGCGTGAGTACTGCGTGAGTACTGAGCGAGTACTGAGTGAGTACTGTGTGAGTACTGAGTGAGTACTGAGTGAGTACTGTGCATACTGCGCTGCGTGGTTTTAAAAGCGCTGCTCATTTTACCCGGCCTTCCTCCTTCGTCTTCGTCGAGGGTGTGAATAACCTCCGAGGCCACTGTGTGTGATCTTACGCCGCGATACTGAAGTGCGAATCGAGAATTAAAACGTGGAAAAAGAACATTAAATTATCTTTGGGGTTTTAAAAATATATGAACTCCCAAGATAAAGCTTTAAATATTCATAAATAGCGCGCAGAAGTGGCGGGGTACATCGGCCAGGAAATTCTAAAGATACATTATTTTGCCTTTCATCATCTTTCGGCTCAAAAAAAAAAACAAAAAAAAACGCTGATGCACCAACTTTGCTGTACATTTCAATAATTCTTTTCTTTTAAATAATTCTTTTTCATGAGGAGCAAAGGAAGAATCGCAATGCGTAAGGATTCCCTCTGAAAAAAAAACGGCTCTTCCTGGAGTGCGTCTCCAGAGCGTCTCCAGAGCAGACGCAGACGAGACCCTGAGAGGAAACTCAGGAGTCAGGAGCTCCGTTCCAAACTCTGTTCCAAACTCCTAAATCCAGCACCGGCCCGGGGGAGCAGTCAGAGAGGACGGGGGGGGGGAAGGATCGCCCCTTTAAAGTCCGCTTAAAAACAACAGCTCTTCTAATTTATTTATTCAGTCACAGTATGACTCCCTGAAGCGGGCTGGACAACAGAAAACACCTCTTCAGAAAGGGGGGGGAGAACCCCCATACGGGCTTCTCCTTCCTCCGTCATCTGTCATCTCCTTCCTCTCCAAACCTTCTGAACTGCATGCACTCACACAGGACCAGGGCCAAATCTGTGACTGAACAACAGCCTCCTCACCATGCAACGGCCACATAGTGTATATACAGGAAAAGGAGGCACAGCAAGCCAGCAACATAAAGCCAACTGAAGGCATTCACAGAGCAGAGCATTTAAGCTCAAAACGTTTTTTAGAAATAAAAACGCGCTTATGTCAGATGGACAAAATCGTTTTTTTCATGCAAACAAATCGTTCTAGAAATCATTCGCGCTTTTTGTTTCCCATGTTTGTCAATGGAAATTCCGTGGCTGTACGCTTGATTTTACGCACCTGTCAGCAACAGGCGTGGCTGACATACCCCAAACACACCAATCAGAAGGGGTGTCTGTCCACACACTTTTGGAAATGTAGCGCATCTGTCTTTATATTCTGAATATCATAAAAAAATATAAAGGGGAGCAGTCCTCTTAGACCCTGGCAATACTGCTGTACACTCTCAATAACTCAAGTGCCCAATGCTGTGACTGTGGCCCTAGCCACGGGTGATTCTCATTGGCTCTTCCCTCCTGTCACTCGACGAGGAGGCGGTCCGTTGGGAGTTTCAGGAGCTGTCTGTCATTGTGCCAGAGCAGAACCTCGATCGACAGGTCAGGTTCCTCTCGCGACGAGCTGGAGAAAACAGCAGGCCAACGGCGGGAATCTGGAAAGATTAGAATCGACTCATCGGCGCATAATTTCTATTTTTCTTTTTAATTTTCAGGTTGTAGTTCAGGTCCAATCGTCAGCTTGGCGTTATACCTATTGATCCTCTTTTCTGATGAGGACAGGGTCGCCCCGCAGAAGCCAGACAGGGAGGGGATATTAAACAGATAAGAGCCACCTTCCGCTCCTCCGAAACCAGCTGCTCGGCCAGCCAGGCCCACTCAATCAGCGTTAAATATTTAATTACCTAATCTATGAAAACATTCAGCCTTCTCAAACAGCACAGGATCATTTATTGAGACAACAAAGGATCTGACCAATGCTCAAAACAACCATTCCAGTCTAACAAAATTATGGATTTGCCTGAGATTGCCCTTCATCATCACAGCAGTTCTATCAGACTCCCACCCTCTCCGAAAGTATTCAAACAAATAATTATAATGTTCAGAGAAGGGAACGGACTGACCTACAAAACCTGCTCAGTTATCCAAACACAACGAGCAGCACTCCTTCCTCAATGAGTGCTTAGTGAAAACAATGAGGAAAATAATACAGTATCATAGTGGTTAATTACTATGATAATGCATTTAAATAGTTTTTTTTTTTTTGCAATTGATTCAATGGGTTAATTGGATTCACTGTCTGACAGCTTGCTTAGGACTGTGGCCACGTAAACTGCTTTAGATTACAGTGACTGAAGACAGAAGTGAGCTCAGCACAGACAACAAAAGAGCACAGTACAGACAGCACAGAAGAAATGAGCTCAGTACAGACAGAAATGAGTGCAATACAGACAGAAATGAGTGCAATACAGACAGAAATGAGCATAGTACAGACAGAAATAAGTGCAGTACAGACAAAAATGAGCGCAGTACAGACAGAAGTGGGCACAGACAAAAGCTGTGTCTAGATTAAAAATGTCACGCTGATCTCCTTTATTGATGCCAGAATTGAAAACACTACACACATTTAAATACTACACATACAGCTGTATTAGTTTTTTTTTATAATCATGGCAATGTATCTGGCCTTAATTAAAAAATGAAAAACCTTAATTGCTTGTCCTAGTCTCAAATAAAGAATGTATGTACTACTTCTATCTTAAAGAACAAAATATCATCTATCTGAATCTGAATGTAATTGCTGCTTTTGTCTGAAAATAAAGCATGCATTCGCTGTTTCGATCTCAAAATGAATGTAATTGCTGCTTCAATCTGAAGAAGAATGCATTCGCTGCTTCTATCTCAAGATGAATGTAATTGCTGCCTCTGTGTGAAAATAAAGAATGCATTAGCTGCCTCCATTTTAAAAGAATGTATGACAATGGCCGCTACCATCTGGTGGAAATACAAGCGCGTGATAAAGCTCCAGACACCTAAACAACTGAGAAGGACAGAATATTCCTATAGATAAAAACACTCCACGGCCGACTCATACTCTCACATTCAAGAAAAACTATTGTTAAAAAACCCCCAGAATTCTCCTTCCATTGAGGACCTCGTTTTCACTCGTGAGCCCAGTCTGGACAGGATGGGCATTGGAGGATGAGGTCGAGAATGTGTTTTTTTATCACTGCGCATCAGTGATTTCAATGGTCAATCCGCAGGGAAAAAGCTTTTCTCAAAATTACTGAGGGTCCAGCGTTAGGACTGCGGGTACAGTGTTAGGACTGCGAGTACAGCGTTAGGACTACGAGTACAGTGTTAGGACTACGAGTACAGTGTTAGTATCTGTACGTGTTGGACGAAAGTACCAGTTTAAACTAAAGTACAGTGTGGATGCAAGTACAGCATAGACTGAGTTACAGGTGTTAGGACTACCATACATGTAGGACTGTGGTACTGGGGAGCGACAGGTTAGATAATACAGGTCAGACCCAAGTAGTGTTAGAGCGAGACAGGTCGACTACAGTACAGCCAACTAGGTACAGTAGGACCTGAGACGTGATAGGACTACAGACGTGTGGATGCGAGTACAGCGTATGACTGAGGACAGTGTAGACAGAGTACAGTGTTAGCTGAGGACGCTCAGGTACCACAAGTGACGTTAGGACCACGTTCAAAACATCTGCTAAACCTGCTTCATATACAGTCTGGCTGAGAAAACTGAGCATGGAGGCCTTACAGCTTCTTGAATTCAGCTCATACAAATATGGACAAGGAATAGTCTACTGGCGAGATACTTAAAGCTTGAAAACACAACCTCGAGGGATCTAGACAGTCATTAACTCGCGAGTCTGTACTGACACATTCGAATCCCCAATAAGCTCCTCTCAGGTCTGAATTTAAGAATCCTTTCTCTCTCTTTCTGATGACTGTATTCTCTAGGGCAGAGAAGGTAAAAACGATAAATCGGGATAATGCAGTATGACGCTCGAGAGCCCTACCTGACTCTGAAGCTCTCGCAACGCTGATGCCTGAGCATCCAAAACCAAACCACGAAGGCAAGACAGACATACGACAACATACAAACCACGCCTCAACGCACGCCACGAAACCACACACAACACACACCAGCACAAAAAACACACACCAGAACGCCGTACAACCTCGATGCCGTACAGACACACACAGACACATACAACACAGAGCACAAAACACACCTCACAGACACTCACAAAATAAAACACACGCAGTGAGCAACACACCATTCACAACAAAGAGTCCCAGCTGATCATGCTACACAGCTCACAAAATGTGTACTGTATTCACTTAATCATATTAGTTTGTTGGAAAAAACATATTAAAAAATAATTATTCAACTATATAATATTTTTAAGTTTTAAAACAGTGGAGGGGACAGGAATAAATACAGTACACAGTTTAGAGCAACAGTCTCAACAGGCAAATTACACAGTATCCTGCGTACGACACTGTGTGTCTCACTACATGCTTACAGGCTTTAGCGACCTCTATCCAGAGCGACTTACAACAACATTACATTGCATCATTTATGCCGGATCATGAAGCAATGCAGTTAACCCTGTCAGGGTACAACGGCAATACTACCGGGAAACAACCTGTGACCTTGTTAAGACCAGCTGCTACCTACCTACACGCCCCCAAAGTGTCACAGCCATGTGTCATCTTTACTGTGACCTTATTTCAGACAGGCACAGGGCCCAGACACGGCGTGCGTGCGAGGCACACTGACATCGAAGGTCTGGGCTGGATCTGATCCATAAACCTGAAAACGAACAGGGAGCAGAAAAGACACACTGTAAAACACGCCCGTCAAGGACAGGGTTTCAGAAGCCGACGCAGAACACACACCAGGTGAGGGGGTGTAAATAAAACACACACAGAACCCCCGAAGCCCGTGGTTACATCATAACACAATTAGACCAAAAATAAAAAAACTGGATGGAGAACGACAGCACATATATTCCCCATATCAGTTCCATTAAAGCTCACTCGGATGACAAATGCTCAAAAAATTAAATCCATGACATAAACGCGCTGATCTGTGCCTCTCTTCTTCTTCACACTTGTGGAAGCAGAGGAGTGCGGCGATTGTCGGACACTATTCAGCACAGTCTCAGACAGGCAAGTGAGTGGAGGACAGGTGGTCTAAGACATCTCAGACAGACCACACCAACCATGGCACCACAAACCACAGCTGAAGTGTGCAGTACTACACTATTCACACCTACAGATGCTGAGTCACAGCAGAGCGCTTTAACCTACAGGACATGCAGTACTACAGAGAGCGTGCATTTCCTAAGCCACACTGTATAGGAGCATTGCATTTAACCTACAGCCACAACGTATACAGGTAGCCGTGCTATTTACGGCACCAAAGACGGTTGTCCAAACACCTTGCTTACAACCGAGGACCTGCACGGCATGTAAACTGTTCCACGTAGCGTTTCTAGTTACCCTTCACTTCTTAACAGATCAGGTCGATCTCTCGGGTGGCGCAGAGCGAGGCTTTGTTTTCCTGGCGGATGGCATTTCTTTGGAAGCGCGGCGCCCCGCGGCGAAGATGAAAAGCGCGATTTGCATTCGCTAATGGAAATAATGCAACAGGCGACGGATGGCGAGCGATGAGCCGCTGCCGTTTGAAAGGGCATCGGCCCCTTTCTTCCTCTGCTAAGTCTGTCGCCGCGCCGCCTTTATCGCTCCCCCCGGGAACATTAAAAAAGTTCACAAAGTTCCGGCGTGTTCTGGAAGCGTCAGTGTTTGTCCGGCTGCGTTTGCCCGTGTGGCTGGACGGGGGAGCGTAGTTCAGGGCATTGGTTCATAAATGAGGTCATTATCCCGCGTTTAGGTTTATTCCCTCACAGATAGGGAATCGGAGAGGCAGGAGGCAGGAACACACACACACACACACACACACACACGTACCAGATACTGAGTACCAGGCTACTGAGTGTTACTACCTCATTGAAAAACTGACACTGTCTCGCAGATACAAGGACAAGGGAAGTGACTGTGTCCCTGTGTGTGACCCTGACTGTGTGTGTGAGCTAACTGTGACTGTGTGTGTGAGCTGATCCTGACTGTGTGTGAGCTGTGACTGTGACTGTGTGTGAGAGCTGATCCTGACTGTGTGTGTGAGCTGATCCTGACTGTGTGTGTGAGCTGACCCTGACTGTGTGTGAGCTGTGACTGAGACTGTGTGTGAGCTGACCCTGACTGTGTGTGAGCTGATCCTGACTGTGTGTGTGAGCTGATCCTGACTGTGTGTGTGAGCTGACCCTGACTGTGTGTGTGAGCTGTGACTGTGACTGTGTGTGTGAGCTGATCCTGACTGTGTGTGAGAGCTGATCCTGACTGTGTGTGTGAGCTGATCCTGACTGTGTGTGTGAGCTGATCCTGACTGTGTGTGTGAGCTGACCCTGACTGTGTGTGTGAGCTGTGACTGTGTGTGAGCTGTGATTGTGACTGTGTGTGAGCTGACCCTGACTGTGTGTGAGCTGATCCTGACTGTGTGTGTGAGCTGATCCTGACTGTGTGTGTGAGCTGACCCTGACTGTGTGTGTGAGCTGTGACTGTGTGTGAGCTGTGATTGTGACTGTGTGTGAGCTGTGACTGTGACTGTGTGTGTGAGCTGTGACTGTGACTGTGTGTGAGCTGTGACTGTGACTGTGTGTGTGAGCTGTGACCCTGACTGTGTGTGAGCTGTGACTGTGACTGTGTGTGAGCTGTGACTGTGACTGTGTGTGTGAGCTGTGACTGTGACTGTGTGTGTGAGCTGACCCTGACTGTGTGTGAGCTGTGACTGTGTGTGTGAGCTGTGACTGTGACTGTGTGTGAGAGCTGACCCTGACTGAGTGTGAGCTGTGACTGTGTGTGTGAGCTGTGACTGTGACTGTGTGTGAGAGCTGACCCTGACTGTGTGTGAGCTGTGACTGTGACTGTGTATGAGCTGTGACTGTGACTGTGTGTGAGAGCTGACCCTGACTGTGTGTGAGCTGTGACTGTGTGTGAGCTGACCCTGACTGCGTGTGAGCTGTGACTGTGACTGTGTATGAGCTGTGACTGTGACTGTGTGTGTGAGCTGTGACTGTGACTGTGTGTGTGAGCTGTGACTGTGTGTGAGCTGATCCTGACTGTGTGTGTGAGCTGACCCTGACTGTGTGTGAGCTGTGACTGTGTGTGAGCTGTGACTGTGACTGTGTGTGTGAGCTGTGACCCTGACTGTGTGTGAGCTGTGACTGTGACTGTGTGTGTGAGCTGACCCTGACTGTGTGTGAGCTGTGACTGTGACTGTGTGTGTGAGCTGACCCTGACTGTGTGTGTGAGCTGACCCTGACTGTGTGTGAGCTGTGACTGTGACTGTGTGTGAGCTGTGACTGTGACTGCGTGTGAGCTGTGACTGTGACTGTGTGTGTGAGCTGACCCTGACTGCGTGTGTGAGCTGTGACTGTGACTGTGTGTGAGCTGTGACTGTGTGTGTGAGCTGACCCTGACTGCGTGTGTGAGCTGTGACTGTGACTGTGTGTGAGCTGTGACTGTGACTGTGTGTGTGAGCTGACCCTGACTGTGTGTGAGAGCTGTGACTGTGACTGTGTGTGAGCTGTGACTGTGACTGTGTGTGTGAGCTGACCCTGACTGTGTGTGAGCTGTGACTGTGACTGTGTGTGAGCTGATCCTGACTGTGTGTGTGAGCTGTGACTGTGACTGTGTGTGTGAGCTGACCCTGACTGTGTGTGAGCTGTGACTGTGACTGTGTGTGAGCTGACCCTGACTGTGTGTGAGCTGACTGTGACAGTGTGTGAGCTAACTGTGACTGTGTGTGTGAGCTGACTGTGACAGTGTGTGTGAGCTGACT
>NC_057947.1:31059012-31114012 GCF_018555375.3 Anguilla rostrata | reverse complement strand
CCTTTCACCCAATCGGTGCTTTAAACGGGGGAAAGGCAAGCCCCGCCCACGTGCCAGAGCCCCGCCCACACGTCACTCACCTGCTTCATGTAGGCGTAGCACATGGTCTCGGCCACGCGCTTGCCCTCGTCGTAGCACGCTCGGGGCCCGATGGGGTTCACGTGGCCCCAATACTCCTCGCTCTGGGGGTGCACTTCTGGGTCTGCCAGGGAAGGAAAAACTGAGGTTACTACCCAAGGGTCTGGAGGGATCCCCAACCCTGGTCATGGAGAGCCGCAGGGTCTGGTGAGGTCCCCAGCCCTGGCCCTGGAGAACCACAGGGTCTGCTGGGGTCCCCAGCCCAGGTCCTGGAGAGCTCCTGGTCCTGGTCCTGGTCCTGGAGAACCACAGGGTCTGCTGGGGTCCCCAGCCCTGGCCCAGGCCCTGGAGAGCCACAGGGTCTGGTGGGGTCCCCAGCCCTGGTCCTGGAGAGCCACAGGGTCTGCTGGGGTCCCCCACCCTGGTCATGGAGAGCCACAGGATTTTCATTTTCATTTCAATCAAACAAAATTAGGATGGATGTCAATTCACCACGTAGCACGCTACTTTCATTTAATCATTGAGTACCGAGTAGCAATCCAAACAACAACGCCGCCAAAACCCGTGGCTCACAGGGACCAGGGCTGTGGAGCACTGCTACAGCCCAAAAATCTGGGTCATTCCCCCTGTCCCAGTGTCCCTGCCCCCCCCCCCCCCCCGGCAACAGCACGCACCTGAGCATCTGAGCTCCGCCCCCACAGCACACACCTGAGAGGGCCATGACTGATTGGTGGGCAAAGGGGTGGCTGCCCCGGGGGATTGTGGGAGGGAGCTGGCCTGGATCCATGTTTTATTAATAGCATGTTGTGTCAGCACACACAGCAGGAGCGGGGAGCGGGGAGCCTAATCAGGTCCCCCAGGGACACCGCGCCGTCCCAGAGAAAGGCGTTCATTACCCATAACCCTCAGGGGTGCCAGCGCATCCGCCAGAGCCGGCCAGTGACTGAGTGGGCGAGTTACGGAAGAGCGAAAATGACTGAGCAAGGACAGAGAGAGAGAGAGAGAGAGAGGGGAAGAGGCAGAAAAAGAGGAAATAGAGAGAAAGAGGAAAGGATTACAGTGAGTTAGTGAGTTAGCAAAGCAGAAAAAGTGGGAAAAAAAAGGACTAAGGATGGAGTGAGAGAGAGTAAGAGAGACAGAGAGAGGTAGAGAGGCTCTTCGCTCGAGAGCTGTTTCAGCCAATCACAGCCAAAAAAGGAAAAACGGCATTTTATCTTCGTTGCGTCCTGATTCACCATTCACCACTGGGGAGGGGAGCAGCAGGTCCAGATTCCTGATCAAACTGACCACAGCTGCTCCTCTCTGACCAGCATTACACACAGAAATACACAAACTACACAACTGCAGCTTCTCTCTGACCAGCATTACATACAGAAATACACAAACTACACAACTGCAGCTTCTCTCTGACCAGCATTACATACAGAAATACACAAACTACACAACTGCAGCTTCTCTCTGACCAGCATTACATACAGAAATACACAAACTACACAATGAGTTCACTGTGACTAGATTAAGTACAGAAGACAAAGAGTAAACTCAGCTCACTGCCAGCAACATCACAGAAAAAAAAACAAACTGCACTTTCCCTCTGCCGATTACATACACTGGGAAGACTCAATTCTACAAACTGCAGCTGTCTCTCTGACCAGCATTACATACAGAAATACACAAACTACACAACTGCAGCTTCTCTCTGACCAGCATTACATACAGAAATACACAAACTACACAACTGCAGCTTCTCTCTGACCAGCATTACATACAGAAATACACAAACTACACAACTGCAGCTTCTCTCTGACCAACGGTACATACAGAATTACACAAATTACACTGTGATAAATAGTGGGCATTATGGGTGAAATATGAACTAGGAAAAAAAAAAACCCCATAACTCACATTCCCTTTTACCCTGGGGCTTTCTAATGTGTGTGTGCGTGTGTGTGTGTGTGTGTACGCACGCGTGCTTGTGTTTACGTACGCAATCTCAGGGAATACAGGAAATGGAATTTCTTTCAAAAGTACACTAGAACGATCTTATCTTCGTACGCACAGGACGGCATTCTGGGATATGACGGGCGCTCGCTCTTACCGCCGTACACCTCCGACGTGGACGCCAGCAGCAGACGGGCACCGACTCGCTTGGCCAACCCTGGGGAGGGAGAGAGAGAGAGAGAGAGAGAAGACGTCAGGCCGACGTTCAATCCATTCGTCCCAAACTTCGACGAACAAGCAAACGCAACACGTTCTTCACAAACTCAATTTGGCGTGTTGGATTTAGTAAAAGCCAAACCTGTTAAACTGTGTTTGTGAAGGGAAAAGAAAGCACAAATTTTCCTGTAGCTGTCATAGTCAAGGACACATTTTCATTAAATCCAGCCTATGAGAAATGCACCCATTCAGACAGGCATGAGCAATCAAACCCCATCACGCACCCCTGATCAGGAGCAATCAACTGATTTATTCATCACGTCTGGGGAGAAGCAGACAGGACTACAGAACCCAACATGGAGGGGTCCACCACTGCAGGAAGAAAGGCACTTCCACCCCCCCCCCCCTCCCCCCACCACACTCACTGGGAGCAGCCATGCGGGGTATAAACTCTCCACGTCTACGAGCTTCCGATGCAAAACGGGAAACGCAAACCCAGCGTGATTCCGGATGTAAATTTTTTTTTTCCGAGGCTGAAAACAGCGGGACTGACGCGGCGTTCAGACGGACAGCGCTCGAGGACTGGCTAACGGAACGAGCTCGCCCCCCCCCCCCCCCCCCCGCGTTCAAAACCAGCGCAGCGGCAGCGCGCTACAGCACCGCCGCTTCCCTCTAATTGCCATAAGCGTGCAGCCGGGGGATGGAGGCTCTACGGGTGGCAGAAGCAGGGGCATTAGCCTTCTCCAGAGGCTCTGAGCGATTACCCCCGACTAAGAGAAAAAGAACATGTCCGCTCTTACACAGCCAGCCAGCCAGTTTTTATTTTTTAAGGAACGTGCTGGAACAGACAAGCCCGACGGCAACGGCAGGGTGCAGGTGGCTATTTTTAGCCTGGAAATGGGAGCGATTGACCTATGAGAAACTAGAAATACCGCCTCGCGGTTGTATGCCTCCGCCAACCAGTAGCCAGTGCTCTGTTTTTCGCGGTGATGTATACAAAATGTCATCACTTCATTTTATCCTATTAGACATTTATATGAAACTTATAATAATAATTAGCGTATGAATTCTTGAGTTATGGCCAAAAACGTGTTTTGTGAGGTCACACTGACCTTGACCTTTGACCACCAAAATCTAATCAGGTCATCCTTGAGTCCAAGCGGACGTGTGTGCCAAATGTGGAGAAATTCCCTCAAGGCGTTCCTGAGACATCGCGTTCACAAGAATTGGGACGGACAGACGGACTATCCTAAAACATAATGCCTCCGGCCACGGCTGTGCCCGCGACGTCTGGCAGACCACGCGCTGACGTCAGGATGTGACCCGCCGCTGACCCTCGACCCGTTCCCTCAGAGCGGAGAGCGCAGGCACGCCCGCCACGGCCGTGTCTGAGCTTAAAGCCGCATCACCCCCACAGTGAGACACACGTATCCCTCCGCTCTACCTCTCTCTGTGCTTAAAGCCGCATCACCCCCACAGTGAGACACACGTATCCCTCCGCTCTACCTCTCTCTGTGCTTAAAGCCACATCTCCCCCACAGTGAGACACACGTATCCCTCCGCTCTACCTCTCTCTGTGCTTAAAGCCACATCTCCCCCACAGTGAGACAAACGTATCCCTCCGCTCTACCTCTCTGTGTGCTTAAAGCCACATCTCCCCCACAGTGAGACAAACGTATCCCTCCGCTCTACCACTCTCTGTGCTTAAAGCCGCATCACCCCCACAGTGAGACACACGTATCCCTCCGCTCTACCACTCTCTGTGCTTAAAGCCGCATCACCCCCACAGTGAGACACACGTATCCCTCCGCTCTACCTCTCTCTGTGCTTAAAGCCACATCACCCCCACAGTGAGACACACGTATCCCTCCGCTCTACCTCTCTCTCTGTGCTTAAAGCCGCATCACACCCACAGTGAGACACACGTATCCCTCCGCTCTACCTCTCTCTGTGCTTAAAGCCGCATCTCCCCCACAGTGAGACAAACGTATCCCTCCGCTCTACCTCTCTGTGTGCTTAAAGCCGCATCTCCCCCACAGTGAGACACACGTATCCCTCCGCTCTACCTCTCTCTGTGCTTAAAGCCACATCACCCCCACAGTGAGCCACACGTATCCCTCCGCTCTACCTCTCTCTGTGCCTAAAGCCACATCACCCCCACAGTGAGACACACGTATCCCTCCGCTCTACCTCTCTCTCTGTGCTTAAAGCCGCATCACACCCACAGTGAGACACACGTATCCCTCCGCTCTACCTCTCTCTGTGCTTAAAGCCGCATCACACCCACAGTGAGACACACGTATCCCTCCGCTCTACCTCTCTTTCTGTGCTTAAAGCCGCATCTCCCCCACAGTGAGACACACGTATCCCTCCGCTCTACCTCTCTGTGTGCTTAAAGCCGCATCACACCCACAGTGAGACACACGTATCCCTCCGCTCTACCTCTCTCTGTGCTTAAAGCCGCATCTCCCCCACAGTGAGACACACGTATCCCTCCGCTCTACCTCTCTCTGTGCTTAAAGCCACATCACCCCCACAGTGAGCCACACGTATCCCTCCGCTCTACCTCTCTCTGTGCCTAAAGCCACATCACCCCCACAGTGAGACACACGTATCCCTCCGCTCTACCTCTCTCCTGTGCTTAAGCCGCATCACACCCACAGTGAGACACACGTATCCCTCCGCTCTACCTCTCTCTGTGCTTAAAGCCGCATCACACCCACAGTGAGACACACGTATCCCTCCGCTCTACCTCTCTTTCTGTGCTTAAAGCCGCATCTCCCCCACAGTGAGCCACAGTGCCGCCCGCCAGACTGCCCTTGCGTGTGGATAAGTGCGCTTGAGAGAGTAATTAGTGTCGGCCAATCGAAGCGCTGATAAAAATGCGCAGTCACAGTCTGCTCTCCACGCTGAAGCACGCGGGAGAGCTGTCACCGGGTCCCGCCGCCACCGCCGCCGCCACCGCCAAACCGCCACCTTCGCCCGGCGCGCCAAATTCACCCACGCTGCTCTGCAGCATCGATATCTCTCAGCGAAAAAAAATGTATACCATGCCCGCATGATCTAAACATGCACACAAGCACGTTCTGTTCTCTGTTTTATATGAATAGTGGTGTTTGATCAAACAGATCGGTTAGGCATTATTATGAGAACTGACATACACACGATGCAGAGGCCTATAGAGAGCTCGCCCAGGGGGTATCAATCCTTTCCGTACCAAATAGAGGACAGGAAGGGAACTTTACAATCTATGCAATTACCTGTACTCTCAGGGGACAGGGCAGCTAATAGATGTCTAATTGTTATAGCAGGGAGCAGTTATAAACTTATCCAACTGTAATTGCAAGGGACATCAATGTAATCATCGAACCGGAATCACAGGAGACAGTGATGTAATTAACTAATAACTGTAATCACAGGGGACAGTGATGTCATTATTTAACTGTAATCACAGGGGACAGTGATGTCATTATTTAACTGTAATCACAGGAGACAGTGATGTCATTATTTAACTGTAATCACAGGAGACAGTGATGTCATTATTTAACTGTAATCACAGGAGACAGTGATGTCATTATTTAACTGTAATCACAGGAGACAGTGATGTCATTATCTAACTGTAATCACAGGAGACAGTGATGTAATTATCTAACTGTAATCACAGGAGACAGTGATGTCATTATCTAACTGTAATCACAGGAGACAGTGATGTAATTATCTAACTGTAATCACAGGAGACAGTGATGTAATTATTTAACTGTATCAAATCACGAAATCACGGAGACAGTGATGTCATTATCTAACTGTAATCACAGGGACAGTGATGTAATTATCTAACTGTAATCACAGGAGACAGTGATGTAATTATCTAACTGTAATCACAGGAGACAGTGATGTAATTATTTAACTGTAATCACAGGAGACAGTGATGTAATTATCTAACTGTAATCACAGGAGACAGAGAGCTCCATAATTTGTGAAACAAAAATATTTTTTCTTGATTTGGCTCTCTACTCCTCAATTTTGAATTTGTAATTAAACAATTCACATGTGGTTAAAGTGCACATTCTCATTGTTTTTTTAAGGGCATCTGTACAAGTTGGTTTCACTGTGTACAAATTTCCATACTTTTTACACGGTCCCCCCTGTCAGAGAACCATAACGTTTGTGACATACTAATGTTACGTATTGAAATCCATATTCAATCTATTCTATATTCGCTGGAGACCGTACTGTTGATATTTAGCCACATTCACAGGACACACTGATACGCAGTTACGATCACAAACTGCAGCGCTGACGGACTCTGGTCTGGCGTGTTCCGGAGCGGGCCGGGAGCTACACACACAGGCTCGTGTTTCTCAGTGGGCAGCCGACGCAGACGCGCGCAGGTCTGAATGCAGATGAGACCACTGGCGCTCCCGCCTCTCTGCTGTTGCCATAGAGACGCGCGCGCTGGCCACCCCCCCCCCCTCCCCTGCGCTGGATAAGCCCCTGGACTTCGCGGCTCTGACTGTACGTTCAGGCTCAAGCCCGCCGCTCGCTGGGCTACAGAACGCCAGCCGCACGCCGCGCTTTCCTGAAACCGACGCATTTTCCCCCCCCTTTCGCCGCGGCACCAGGCAGGAAAATGAGCTCATACACACTTTACACACGTTCCCCTGAAGTAAGAACAGCAAGACGCTCGGAACACAGGAAACTGAACTACGACAACGCTGCAGAGGGGAAGAGAGGGAGAATTAGAGGAGAGGGGTGAAGCAACATTCATAAGAATGGGGCGTAAATCCAAAATCCAGACTGGGCGGAGTTAGCGGGGGTCCCGTGTAGGGGGGGGTGGGGAGTGGGCCTGGTGATGCCACTGCACAGCTAAAAACCTCTTCTCCTCAGTAAAATTTAAGATGATGATGACGGTGATTGTTATTATTACCTCTCATTGGGCCTCCTTCACGAAACATGCGTACAATCACATTTGATTGTGTGCAAGAGCGTTTCCACTAACAATTCAGTTTTCATCTTTTTTTTTTTTTCCCTTATCTGTATTTATTCATGGACGTTTCCTTGTGCATGAATTGCATGAACAGGATTGTGCATAAAAGTTACAATTAGTCAGCACTCATCATCTCATACTCCTGGGATACACAAAAAACAAAGGTCTGCGCGTGTCACGAATCCCATATTGGTTTTTCATAGGAACATTTTTTAAGAGCAAAAGTAAGATCAATTTAAGAAAAGTTTTGTGAATGAGGCCCAATGTTCTCATTTGCTTTACACTGCTTTGATCTTCTCGACCAGCGTGTGAAGAACAGCATGTGTTCTAGTGCCCCCCCCCCCGGCACGGGACGGGGGGCTGCTGACTCACCCAGCATGTTCAGCGTCCCGATGGTGTTGGTCTTCAGGGTCTTTATGGGGTTGTACATGTAATTCGGGGGAGAGGCGGGCGAGGCCAAGTGATAAATCTGATCCACTGTTGGGAAAATATAAAAATAAGTTAGTGAAACTGAACACACACATTTACACACAAACACACACACACACACACACACACATACACATGCATCCACACACGTGTACGCTCGCACACATGCACGCAAGCACGCACGCGCAGAAAATACCCATCATAACCAACTGCCACATTACAAAACCCAGAATTCCTCGAAGACGTACAGAGTTTCTGATTTTACTCGGCGAACAGAACAAAGTGATGCTGCTGACACAAGAGCACAGCCACTTCAATATTAATGTGAGCTATAATTGGTTGGTTTGTCACGAACCCTTTCATTTACAATTATCACGTCACAGGCTACAGCACAAACAATACAACCCCACGATACACTCAAAAGCCCATCACTCCCTCCTGAACACACACGATTGGTCATATCTCCAACGGCACCGTCCGCAGTGCTTTTGAAAGGCTCCGAGCCGCACAGTGTCTGGCCACCGTTCGGCAGCGCGGCTCACAGCAAAAGGACTTCTGTGAAAAACAGACAATTATCTGCCGTAGAGACAAAAAATAAAAAAATAAAATAAAAATCAGGAGACAGAAAGAAGGGTTGAAGAGGAATGCAATATGAAGCCTGAGAGAAAGCTGGAGCTGGACTAACGAGGAGAGCGTGTGTGTGTGTGTGTGTGTGTGTGTGTGGCGGTTGGCGGTGGCGGTGCGAAGCCATAGTTACGGAGTTCCGCGGCGCGTAGTCCCGCACGAAGCCCTTCAGAGAGCCGCGCGATTAGCAGGCCGGCGCGCGCCTCGCCTCGTCCAATCAGGAGAGCCGACCGACAGGCCGCCACTCGTTAGCCGGAGCGACCGTCGCGACTCGAGGGCGGTGCGCCAAACTTATTTATTTATTTACTTATTAACCTTCGTTTAACCAGGAAAAGTCTCACTGAGATTAAAAATCTCTTTTACCAGGGCGTCCTGGCCAAGACAAGGCAGCAGCGCAATCAACAGGGTTGCAGACATAACGACGTATAACAATTCGCAATAAATAAAAACGACACTCGATTAGCTCGAGGTTCGCATCGGACACGTACGCTTGTCAGAGCAAAGCAGCGGGCGTTAAAATGCAATGGAACCGACGCGGATGTGTTACGGTACAGCAGCTCAGTTTAGTCGCGTCCTGACAGGTTCGAGAAGCAAACGCACGAGTCGGGGGGGGGGGGGGGGGGGTCGTGAGTCATAAAAAAAAACAGGATATCCTCGTGTACCCTCATTTATCTTTTTTTACGAGAGGGGCCTGCCGTCCAGCGGCTGGCGTCGGTCCGAAGGCTCGCCGAGACACGCGTGTCCACCTCCAGGGACAACAAAACATTTCACAGAGGGGAAGTTCCCGAATGGAAGAAAACGTACAGCAAAGGCAAAGGATAAAAGGTCGCGCTTCAACTAAAATGACAGTTAGGGGAGCGCTGAAAAAACAAATAATCTAAGCCTGCTGCTCTCAAATGACAGAACAGCGAGTGCACAGCCAGAACAGCCAAGAAATGAAGTTACAAAAACTGGACTGTTCCATTGCACCTGTTTATTAGTTCAACGACAAGACTGTTGAGGGTAAATGGTAAATGGACTGCATTTATATAGCGCTTTTATCCAAAGCGCTTTACAGCTGATGCCTCTCATTCGCCAGAGCAGTTAGGGGTTAGGTGTCTTGCTCAAGGACACTTCGACATGCCCAGGGCGGGGTTTGAACCGGCAACCCTCCGACTGCCAGACAATCGGTCTTACCTCCTGAGCTATGTCGCCCTGGGGGTAAGAGGAGCAGAACCTCTTCGTCTCCTGTTCATCTCCTCCTCATATCTCCACCAGCAGCACATCCTGCTCTGATTGGCCCAGACCAGCTGCCCTCCACCAGGACAAATGAGAGGCCCGGACCCTTCCGTTCCACTATACAGACCCGTCTCTTATTCATTTATTATATTTATCCACAAAAGTTTATACACGTCTCTAAATTTGTAATGCTGCACAAGAACCAAAACAACAGCAGCGGGAGCCACAACATTAATGACACAAATAACAAAGCTATTCAGAGTACAGGCGGTGAGCACACGCCAGCACATACAGCAACGATCATTCAGTGTAAAACAGAAGTCAATTGTTTATACAGTTAAAGCATAGGCTTCAAAACGAAATAAACATAGCGTGGCTATTACGGAAATATAGTCTACATCTAAAATAAATTAGAGGGAATTCAGTGACTGCACAATGTAGAGAGCTGCTTCATTGTTCCCTAGGTGATGGGTACTGAGCCCCCCCCCGTTCCTAGTGATGTACTGAGAGAGCCCCCCCCCCCCCCCAGTGAGGCCAATCGCTCCAGGAAGGTTAAACAAACTCAGCAGGTTCCAATGAGCCCGGTGACACCTGGATATACGGCAGGCCTGTGGGTTAGACACCGAAGGCTGAGGTCATGACCTCTTTCACACAGCGCTCGGTCAACAGCTCCACACATTGCACACCTCTAACTGAGGAGACGTGACGCGCTTTCATCGGAAAAACCCAAACGGAGGGGTACGTGGTAGAAGCGCTAAGTGTCGTGTTAATTAACCCAGAACCCGGGAGCGGTAAATCTGACCTTTCACCTCAGGCACAAAGAGCAAACTGACTCCCACCTGGCTTCTCTAATAAAGCATCACGCCTTCAGCCCTGGACGATTTCTTCAGCTGTTTGAAGCGGAGGTGAAAAGGGCAAAGGTCAGCGCTCACGTTTTAGCTGATTTCTTGCCTGCAGCGATGTGGGGGGAGGGGGAAAAAAAAGAAGCAAAAGTTGCTTTCTGCTTCCTAACAGAGCCAGAAACAGCAAAACGCCAAGCAGATCCAGCAGAGTCTAGACTGCAGTTCGCGTTCGCATTTTCCGAGCCACACGCTTTCCTGATCGATGAGAGGACGGCAGACTAAACGTAAAAACCGAAAGCAAAATGACAGGATAAAAAAAATAAAATAAAAAATAATTTTAAAAAAAAACAGCTTTAACAAGGACAAACCAAAGGCCGGCATTGTACAACCGTACAGTGACCACACAGGCTGAACCTCAAGGCCTCAGGTGGAATCCAGACCGTGACCGTAACGACTGCGAGCGGCAGCTCCACAGGACGACACGCGATTGGCTACCGCGTCGCCCAGGGAACGGCAGGGTTCCGTCCCATAGGGCTCCACACGCGTCGCTAAGCAGCGCTCCCCGCAGACTGCAGTCAAAGCCGCGTATGACAGGAGCGTTTGGGAGGAGAACCGCGGTCGCTCACACCAAACCGGCAGACGGCTTTCCGCACGCACGCGGCTGAGGCGGCAGACAATCGGCCAATCCAAATTCGTAAAAGAAAGTAAGAGGGAACTTAAGGAACGGCACAGTGGGACACTGGTTTTTTTCTGTTTTAAAACTCCAACTCAGTTCAAAGCGCTGAAATACTTGAGAAATTCTATTAAAATTTAAAAGGAGGAAGGAGTGAATGCAAATCTCCATCTCACGTTCGTCCTCCATCCAGAAAGGCTATCAAGCGATTCGTTTTATTTCAGCCTCAAAATGAAAGGAGATAGATGAAAAAGAATACTGGAGACATTCAAACTCTTTGAACCGGCAATCACTCACTGTCACTGTTTGTTGCCGGGTGACCCTGCGTCTCACAAATATGTGAATATCGCACGCGTCACAGACACAACCGTGCGTGAGATAAATGAATCACAGCACGCCGTGACTGATTTTTAAGGTTTGAATTTCAATACAGGTGGAAGAATATAAATGAGGAGCTTTTCCTTGAAGCACTAGGGCCTTGATTATTAAACACAAAAACGGACGCTGCAGCTTTTGCCAGAGTTATTCCAGAGAACCCAACCCAAACTCACCAGTAGGTTAAAGAGCAACCGTAAAACGGTGGTTAAATCCCCTGGCCTTTCAACAGTTTGCCAGTTGAAAGGGGGGCCTACTGTTGCGAGAGAATCAGGTGAGGTCCTGCAAGGTGCTTGATAGAGACCAGGTGAGGCCTTTTCAGGTGGAACAGGTGAAGCAAGACAAAGTGCACACTCCTAAGCAGTGGAAAAGTATCATTTCTAAGCAGTGAAAAAGTATCATTTCTAAGCAGTGGAAAAGTATCACTTCTAAGCAGTGAAAAAGTATCATTTCTAAGCAGTGGAAAAGTATCATTTCTAAGCAGTGAAAAAGTATCATTTCTAAGCAGTGGAAAAGTATCACTTCTAAGCAGTGAAAAAGTATCATTTCTAAGCAGTGGAAAAGTATCACTTCTAAGCAGTGAAAAAGTATCATTTCTAAGCAGTGAAAAAGTATCATTTCTAAGCAGTGAAAAAGTATCATTTCTAAGCAGTGAAAATACACTCTTGTGCAAACGCTGGGACAGGGAGGCATCATGGACACCAGGATGAGTGGAAGCCTCACGCTCAACTGCTGCCTGCTTTTAACCAATCATGCTGCTCTCCTAGGCAAGCAAACTTGTTTGATTGGTTCACATGAGCTGGTGATATATATGTACGCGCATAGCCATTACATTTCCACAACACCATCTCAGGGGGCCGGTGTTCCAGGTCACACCGCAATTAGTACTTCCTGTCAGTCGTTTGCACTTATTTTCGTAACAATATGGCAATAAGGGCTTTAGAGAGGTACGCATTCCCCCTCCCAATTTGGACATCCTGAGTGCGTGCGCGCACGCTGCCTCCTCTTTGTTAAGGGTTCTTCATTAAGCTTTTCATTTGTCTTCATGTTTCTCACCCACTGCTGTCTCTCTTTATTGAACGGCGGGCCGGGCCTCTTTGTCCACTCGCAGGCAGCAGAATTATTACGCTTTATCTGTGAATCAATGGCGGGTGAAGCTGCCCTCTTTCCTCCCCGGCCTCTCTTCGCTGCGGTAATTGCACCCGGCAGCGGCACTCCATTAAGTGGGTGTTTTTTCATGTTCCGGAGGCATTCACAGGCACTGGAACAGCTCTCCGCGCTCTCTGATTACGCGCCTCGGGGCCGGGAGCGACGGCGTGTTACAATGAGGCTGAGATGGAAGGCCCGGCGTCCCGGGGTAATTTTAAATCTGCTCCTCGCGGCGCTGGGATTGAAGAGCGCTGCTGCTCTCTGATTGCAGGAAGGCGCGCTCCGCGGGCTGCATTCGCAAGCGGTCTCTGGGCTACCGCGCTGCTCTGTGCCTCCGCGATACGAAACTTTTTTTTGTACGGTATTTTACGGCGGCCATCTTAGCAAGGTCTCCCTTCTAAAGGAAGGTTTTGAAGAAACTCCAGATTACACAAGAAAATAAAAAAATGTGATGGAGAATGTGATGATCTTCTGCCAGCTGAGTAAAATACATGAACTTGAAAGTAGCCAATCCGTGGTGTTTTCACACCCAGTTTGGCTGAGAGGCAGTGGAAACATGGCGTGTTGGGTGGTGCAGCCAGTTCACAGTCCACACAGAACACCCCCCCACTCTTAAAGAGCTACGTGTTGGGCGCCTACATTAAGTACAGTAAAACTTGCTGTTTATAAAGCAGCCTTCCTGTGTGTGGAGCAGAGCTCTAGACCCTGCCGCTCTGGACCCTGCTGCTCCAGACCCACCCTGCCACTCTGGACCCTGTCACTCTGGACCCTGCCGCTCTGGACCGTGTCGCTCTGGACCCTGCCGCTCTGGACCCTGCCACTCTGGACCCTGCCGCTCTGGACCCTGCCGCTCTGGACCCTGTCGCTCTGGACCCTGCCGCTCTGGACCGTGTCGCTCTGGACCCTGCCGCTCTGGACCCTGTCGCTCTGGACCCTGTCGCTCTGGACCCTGCTGCTCCAGACCTACCCTGCCGCTCTGGACCCTGCTGCTCCAGACCCACCCTGCCACTCTGGACCCTGCTGCTCTGGACCCTGCCACTCTGGACCCTGCTGCTCTGGACCCTGCCACTCTGGACCCTGCTGCTCTGGACCCTGCTGCTCTGGACCCTGTCGCTCTGGACCCTGCCACCCTGGACCCTGCCGCTCTGGACCCTGCTGCTCCAGACCCACCCTGCCGCCCTGGACCCTGCCGCTCTGGACCCTGCTGCTCTGGGCCCTGCCGCTCTGGGCCCTGTCGCTCTGGGCCCTGCCGCTCTGGACGCTGCCGCTCTGGACCCTGAAGCTCCAGACCCACTCTGCCACTCTGGACCCTGCTGCTCTGGACCCTGCTGCTCCAGACCCTGCCGCTCCAGACCCACCCTGCCACTCCAGACCCTGCCGGGGCTCACCTTCGATGTACAGCGGCTCCACCACGTCGTGGTTGATCAGCTCGAAGTTCTCGTGGCCGATCCAGTGCTCCACGTTGCGCTTGCGGCCCGTGAAGAAGTTGTCCACCACCGTCACCTCGTGCCCGTCCATCATCAGCTTGTCCGTCAGGTGGGAGCCCACAAACCCCGCCCCCCCGGTGATCTGGGCGGGGATAAAAGAGCGAGCAGGGAGAAACAAGCCAATGAGACGCAGGAGTCAGGCCACCTGAGGCCCGTACAGCACAGACCAATAGCATCAGCGCTACTGAAACTGCAGTGCCTGTGGACGCCACCGGGGGTACGCAGGCAGCATGGCAAAACCCTTCTGAATTTGGAGAGACAGCGTATTATATTTAATACACTGAAACAGCAGCATTATGTAAAGATGAGAACGCTAACATAAAGATAAAGCAATGTTCCCCCACTAAAGCTGTCGAAGGAATAGCCAACCACGGAAGAGCCTAATACTTCCCCAAATGAAACTAGCAAAGCCAGGTCAGCCATGCTTAGACACGGTCTTACTTGTTTTTTCAGATATCAGGTCAGCTGCGTCGACCACAGACCTGTTAATTATCTTGAAGTCAATAAAATTGTTCTTAAGGTGGAAATTACCCAGTATGCCCCCTGCTCACAGGCAGCCTCGAGAAACCCATCTGTAAATCTCGAGCCAAAAAATAAAACGTCAACTAGACACCGCCGGACAGCATCATAAAGACAAACCCTCCTGACCGAGGACGTGGGCGAGGAAGCACGTCCTGCTTGGTGGTGTGGGACATTACGAGCGGCTTTTCTGTCAACGTTCAAAAAATAAGCAGTCGTAAATAAAAACGTTCCGAGTTTCATTTCCAATTATGGCCTCTCCTTGAACAATTTTCACATTTTATTGCCACAAGTTTTGAGGGCAAGAAACTTTCACACATAAAAATTTCTTTTTTTTCTGGTCCACAACCTCCTCCACACTGCCAAGGAAAACACAATACAAATTAATTAATGAGGGACCAAAACAGAGAAACCCTAGAGGGGAAGTTTGGGGGGGGGGGGGGTGGGGGCAAGGACCCAGGTGCCCAAGCACCCACCCCTTTTGCCTGAAGTGCACAATGTGCCCCTTCGATTTCATAAATTAAATAAATAAATAATATTTGTATAATTATTACTGTTGCTGTCATTCATTTTCATTCATTTACTTTGGTAAAATATATTGTGTAGAATAACTGGGTGTCTTAAAACAGTTCTTCGAGGTTGGTGAGCCCTTTTCTCACTTTGAGCACCTGCCCCTCATCTTGGGCCGGCCCTAGAGAGGGCTCCATGCACCATGGGAAGCCCAAATTAGCAGAGGCACCAAATTGCCCCTTGCATGTGCAAACGATGGTTCACATGACTTCAGAGAGATAAAAGAAACTCAATGGCTTCTTCTCCTCTGTGAGATCTCTCAGTGAAGCAGTGGAGTTCAAAGCAAGACTGAACTGTGAAAGACTGAGGAGCTTTCAAAACAGAGCAGGGACAAGGCTGCAGGGAAGAGAGACTGGACCACAGCTGTGACTGGGCGTCCAAAAATGGGGGAGAGGAGAGAAAAGAAGATATTAAAAGGAGCAACCCTGTGGATCAGCAGCGTATGAACGACCCAAAGGCCCTCCTGTATTTGGGGTGAGGTGGAAGGGGGGGGGGGGGGGTCTCCCCTCTCTCACTGTTGGAACAACAAAGGAAAATGATGACTGCTGCGCTGGTCGGCGGGGGAAATGACAGACAGCTGAGATCTCGCACGCAGAACTGACACCATCAGCGTATTCACCCCGGGAGCGGGGGGGCGTTTGCAGGAGCAAAGGGTGGCTCTGCCCCCCCTCCTGTCTCCAGCACAATAGCGAAATCACCTCAGAGTCCTACAAGCGCAGCACAGCGTCGGCACGGCGTCGGCACAACGTCGGCACAGCGTCGGCACGGCGACGGCACAACGTCGGCACAGCGTTGGCACAGGTTCGGCACAGCGTCGGCACAACGCCGGGCCGCTCTGTCATTTCAATGCTAATTGAGCGTCTCCGCGTCGCGGGCGAAAGGCCGCGTAACGAGCTCCGTGAAACGACGGAAACGAGCGCACTTCTCCCCGCCAAGACCCTGATTTATTCATCTAAAATAAATGGAGATTAATTCAGTCCAGTAAATTAAGAATTGAAAAAAAAACGAAAAAAAAAAAAAAACCCACAGACACATGAAACATGAGGCTGCCATCGAGGGACCCCTAGGGCGTCTATCAAAAGCAAACTTATGAATGATCATTACAGAAATGAACAGATGCCAGCTTTCCTCCAGCACTCCCATTCAGAAATATTTCACTCCACAAAAGGAAATTTCACAGATGTGGACAAGGTCAGTGTTAATCCTCTAACGGCTCAATCGACACATTAAAAGTTATTGCCCGGGGCGTGTGAAAACGGGAGCCGTGTTCAGATTAAGGTGACGGGACCTCAGCCGGATGGGGATGCACGGTGGCCCATGTGACCTCCCTTAACACTCACCAAAATCCGCTTCCTGTCCTTCTCCGACAGGAACTTCACTGGAGGGTACTTCTGTGAAAGACTGGGAAAGAAAAACGTCTTCGTTAGTGGGGAAACACCAGGTATGAATACAGTCATTTATACAGTGAGCTCCAGAATGTTTGGGACAAAGACATATTTTTTCCTTGATTTGACTCTGCACCACAATGTTAGATTTGTAAACACAACAATTCACATGTTGGTTAAAGTGCAGATTCTCAGCTTTTATTAAAGGGGACTTTTATACATTTTGGTTTCACAATGCGGTACTTTTTACAACACTTTTTATACACTGTCCTTCCATATCAGGGCACCATAACGTTTGTGACAACCTGACTTCACAAGTGTTTCTTAGTCAGGTGTATTCAATTGCTTCCTTTGTGCAAGTATAAGGAAGCTTTCAGTATCTAGTCTCGATTCTAGGCTTTTTATTGCCTTCGGAGTATGTTATTGGCATCTGTCAAAATGGGGACATTCACATTTATTCATTTGGCAGACGCTTTTATCCAAAGGGACGTACAATAAGTGCATACCAAAGGTCACTGGAACAACTAAAAAACACAGGTCCTACAGTAAGCGTAGCATAGGTCAGAAAGACCTATAAGTCAAACTGGGAACCATGACTTCGAGCTACAACATTGTCCCCTTTCCTGTTACCGTGGTGATATTATCGGGGGAGGAGCTTGGGTATGGGACCTCAGTGAGGCAGACCAGACTCACCCCCCTCCCCCCCCCGCCTCTCCGCTCACAGGAAAACACGGTGTTCAGGAAGCCTGGCTTCACACTCCTCACGATCCACACAAACACAAGCAGGATAACCGCAGCTAAATCCCTCCCCCCGGGGATTCATCCCTCTCTTATTGTGGATGAGAAAAGCCTTTCCCTCAGCGACCGGGATGGAAATGAAAGACAGCAACACCCTGTAAACACAGCTCCCCGAAGGGCCTCCAGATCTCACAATATGAGGCAAAGCCGGACTCGAGCCCGTCGGGTCATCTCGGCGCGGCTCGTGTTTTTCCAAGCGAATAATGCATCCCAGCATGCACAGGGGCACGTGTACCGCTGGGCTGGGCTGGGCTGGCCTGGGCTGGGCTAGCTGTCATGGCCGCCGGAGGAGACCACAGCGACAGTGAAAGAGGGGTAATTGCTGGGGGTGTTTGGTGACCAAAGGCTGGTGAATTATTTAGCGTTTCATGAACAGCGGGGGTCTAAGGGGATGTTAGCATGGAACTCCGAGGGGAAACGCGTCATCAGCAGAGGGAAACGTGGCGGACGTCACGTCTGATCACTAGATCACACAAGACACAGACATTTCCTTCAGTGCTTGCCCATTTTTAGCATGTACATGCACAATTTTCTGCTGACTTAAGAGTACTAGCTAATGCTGCTAATTCAAGAACTTTTTATTTTACCAAGCTTCCACACAACACAGACCCACCGCAGCCGACATATGGAATTCGTCTTTTAAGATAAACGTATGACTCAAACAAACCAACAACTGTACTGAATTCTGATCAAGTTCACCACATAGCAAATGCCACAAGGCAGTGCAGTGCAATGCTGAACCACACCATAGTGCTCACACAGAAATTAGTATTTTGACAAGATACATACCGTACACCCTGATTTATCACATCTTTATCCAGGGAAAATTACCAGGCATAATATTAACACATTACCCATTTACTTCAATGGACACAAGGGCAGCACCCTCTCTCAGGAACTGACCCCCCCAGTCCAGTTCCTTATGTCTTACCTCACAATCCTGTCCTGATTCTGTGTGTACCCTGCTATGCAAACACTGTGCATCGGCACAAGACAAAGCAAGGTGAGCGACTGCAAGCTTCAATCCGGGGAGAGAGAGGAGGCCAGTTTATAATCAAGAAGAGCAGAACCAAAAAATCCCTCTTTTAGGAACTTTATACCGGTGACTCCATTCATCTCAGAGCGTCTGCACGTGTAAGAGTTTCATTCTCTGAGCAGACGGGGTGCTTTACCCTGCAGGTAGTTCATCACACCACACGCTGAGCTCAGCGCCTTCACTCAAACTGAGGGAGACACGGTGGAAGCACAAAAGCCTCTGAACAGGCACGTTTCTGGCAGCACCTGCAGCTTCTACCTACCAGATATGCAGATAATGCATTTATCTCTCCATTCACACAGCAAAGCAGAGTGAAGAGCAGCAGAGAGGGGGGGGGGGGAGAGAAGGGGAGAGAGAGAAGGAGGGAGAGGAGGAGTGAGGGGCAGATGAAGATAGTGAGAGAGAGAGGGAGAGAAGGAGAGGAAAGAGGTTTCGGGTCAATTACATTTCGATTCAGACAAATGAGGAAAATGAATTCCAATTGAATCCATGAATTGAAAAATGCCCAAGATGTTCTCGGAGAACGTTCCTCATTCATGAACAGAAATTGAATTGACCCCAACCCTCCAGAGCAGATAACCTCTCAATTTATTAGACTTCTGCGGCAAAAGTCACCCCTGGAGCACAGCCACGCCCCTTCCTCTCCACACCACAGCGCTTCACACAGCGCCCCCCTTCTCCGTCCTGCAGGGGGGGGACGCACCCTTCCTGCCAAATCCTACTCATCCCTGAGCACCCGTCGCCCGCACTGAATGAGCACTGTTGGGCTGAATGGCCTGTTCTCGTCATTATTATTATCTCCGCCAGGCAGAGCCTGGAGGGGATTATGCGTTTGGTCGCGCGTGTGCGTGTGTGTTTGTGTATCTGTCCGCAGCTAATCTCTAACCGCAAGTGATCAACAAGTGCTTCGCCTGGCGGAGATCTGCACTCTACTGAGTGCACTCTTCCACTGTTATGTTATGTTATGTTATGTAACTCACAATGAAAAAGGCACGACTTAATTTCCACATTCGTAAACAACGCAGGTCAAAAGGCGTGTTTGCTACATGCATTTGCACAAAACAGGGCTACGCTGACACGTGACCAGTGCTTAGCGTGTCAAGAAAACACATACACCCTCGTTTGTGGGAGAGTTGGATGTGTGTGCTGTGGAACAGGATGGTGCAGGTTTGTGGGACAGTTGGATGTGTGTCCTGTGGAACAGGATGGTGTAGGTTTGTGGGACAGCTGGATGTGTGTCCTGTGGAACAGGATGGTGCAGGTTTGTGGGAGAGTTGGATGTATCTTGTGGAACAGGATGCTGTAGGTTTGTGGGAGAGTTGGATGTATCTTGTGGAACAGAGCTAGGTTGTGGAGATTGAATTTTGGACGGATACCGTAGTTTGTGGGAGAGTTGGATATATCTTGTGGAACAGGATGGTGTAGGTTTGTGGGAGAGTTGGATGTATCTTGTGGAACAGGATGGTGTCGGTATGTGGGAGAGTTGGATGTATCTTGTGGAACAGGATGGTGTAGGTATGTGGGAGAGTTGGATGTATCTTGTAGAACAGGATGGTGCAGGTATGTGGGAAAGTTGGATGTATCTTGTGGAACAGGATGGGGGGCAGGTTGGTGGGAAACTTGGACACCCGTGCATGCCAGCGTGCACCTTCAGCGGTGATGTCATAAATACCTGAGCTCCAGATCTCGGATCTTCTCCCGAAGAGGGGCGACCGCCTGCAGAAACAGAGAAGGGCGCTGTCAACAGAACTGTTTTAAGTCGGTTACCGCGCAGCACATTACACAACAAACACTTAGCAGGCGCTCTAATCCAGAGTGACAGAGCACATTAGCGTCAGGCTCAGGAATACCAGAGTGAGATATCAGCAAGAAGGCAAAAGCCCTATCGAAAGTTAAGTACACTAGTACAAAGTGAGGCTGCAAGTACCCCAGAGTGAGATGCATCTAGAAAGAAGGAAGACAGGAGAGATAGAGGTGAGGGGGAGCCATGGTGCAGTCTGAAGAGGCGGGTCTACAGGCGGAGTTTTTTTACGGTCCTGACTGCAGTGGGAAACTCATTCCATCGCCGGGGGGGTCAGACACAATGCGAGGTGCAGGCACGTGAAGGGGGGGGGGGGGGGGGGCACAGCCTATAGGTAGCAGAACAGAGAGGTGCGGTTTGCGTGTAGAGTTCGATGATCTTCTGAAAATACGGTATGACAGCGAGCGGCTCCTCGTGTTTAATTTCATACGAGCAGCCGGTGGAGGGAGATATGAGATGGGGAGTGTCACGGCTGGGTCTGGGGGCGTAGCAGGGGTGAGCAGCAGGGTTCTGGATGAGCGCAGGGGCTGGCAAGGCAGGGATGAGCTGCAGGGACGTGCAGAGCAGGAGGAGGGAGTGAGAAATCCAGCGCAAAATGACTACAAGAAGCCTGAAACAACTTTATAATTATCACTGGAACGACTTTTTTTTTTAAACGCAGTATCACAAGTAACACGTGAAAGAGAGCAAGAGCCAACATCCAGCAAAATGTGCGGGGAGTCTACTCACCAAAGATTTAATTCAGCATCTTATTTTTATTAATTCACTGTCCCCTTATCCATCCGGCTGGCACAGGCAGAACAGAGCCTTAAGCGTACGTTACAGGCCAACAAACAGAACCAATGAAAGCCCCGAGCTTCATCTGACTGCTGTTCTGAGTCACAATACAGACCAGCGCAAACACACGGGGCTGCCAACGCCAGCGTGTGTAACAATGCAATCGCCACAGAAACAATCGCCACAGAAACAGCAGCGGCCCGTGTGCACAGACGCCATTTCCCTCAGTGAAAATAAATAATAAACCCACCTCTAAAAACGCTACTCACATCTGGTTCATAAACCTCAGGGCCAGCAACATGAAAAGACTCTCCCAGCAGCATCTTTTCAGCAGGTAATGAGCAGATGGCCAAAGTATTATCTTGAACGGAGGCGGCGCCAGTCAACAAAGCGACTGTTTGAGTACGATTCTGGCCTCTTTCATCAAACGCCGCTTTCCTCTGCAGATAAGTAACATCGCGTCCGCTGAAAGGCGCCAGACGAACCGAACACACAGGGATGAACACTTTGAAGCAGAAGGTCATGCGCATTCCAGAGGCGAGGCTGTGATGATAAGCAGTCTTTCTGGCTATTTGGGGGGGGGGGAGTAATTAGGAGGTAACCATCTCTGTAATAATGCTAATTTTTAATGGCCACCTGCTGGGTGCCCCCACTGTAAAATCTGGCGACACTGAGGGGGATGAACAAATCCCTGCCCTTCCTTTCATTTTTATTTTATTTTGGGGCATAAAGCCTATAACATCACAAAAAATATGACTTTACAGATAATACACCATTTCTCTTTTATGTTGCCTGTTTTTCTCCCACTTGCAATTGCAGTAAATTCGTACACCTGTAGAGGGGGCTCTGCTGCTCTTGCCGTCCACCGTAGGAGAAGAAGCACTGGACCTTACAGGATCTACAGCATACTACTGGAGAGCGCAGGCACGCAAGTGAGGTGTATCTCTCACCAACATGAACGAATCGCATGTGGGCATCAAGCAATCGGCTAGGGGGTCCCAATGGTACCCTGACAGAGCAAAGCCCACCCTACCCACAAGCCCCCCTGTCATGGACAGTTAATGAAGCAGGCCAAATTTCAACCAGACATCTGACATCATCCTCACAGCAATAAATTTCACCTACTGAGTAGCAGACCCGGGTCAATTACGCATTTGTTTTGGATTCAAACACTTGTCTGTGCTCTGTTGATCTTGGCTGGTGCAACTGAGTCTGCCAATATGACCAGAAGGCGGGGTTTGCGGTTTTTGAGAGTATTTCATTGGTTCCAATACACCAGACAAGATCAGTAAAGCGCAGAGAAGTATCTGAATCCAAAACAAATACATATTTGACCCAGGTCTGCTCCCTCGCTACTGGGAGACGCTAGCCAACGTTAGCACCCAGCTTCCATCCTGATGACTGAATATGCTTCACACGCGGCAGGCAGGGTTTCTTTGTTTATTTCTCGAAAAAAAAAAATTGAAACCAAATGGAATTGGCGTGTTTCTATGGTTTCTCACGCTCAGTTAGCATTTCGCTGCGTCTTTGAGCTCTGTCCTGCAGGGAGCAGCTTAGCTACAGTAACCGCGCGCCCGCGCGTCAGCCGCTAACGCTCCGGAGCGGCGGTGCACAAACGGCGGGTCGGTCGCGGGAGTCCCGAAATCGTCATGAGTCACCTCGGGGTTTACACCAAACACGGCATTCCCGCCAAGCGCTCCCCAGAAGTCACTCATTCATTTCAGTGGAGAGAGAGAGAGAGAGGGAAGGAGGGAAGGAGGGAGAGAGAGTGAGAGAGAGAGAGAGGGAAGGAGGGAGAGGGAGAGAGAGAGAGAGAGAGGGAGAGAGAGAGAGGGAGGGGGAGAGAGAGAGAGGGGGAAGAGAGGGAGGGAGAGAGAGGGGGAGGGGGAAGAGAGGGAGGGAGGGAGAGAGAGAGAGAGATGTGAAAGGTGGGAGGGAGAAGAGTAAAGGAGAGAGGGAGAAAGAAAAGAGGAACTCTTTAACTTGCAAACTTCACAAGACAGTAAGTACAGTAATTCACATCTCTGTTCAAGTTCAATGATTCTTTGATATTTCCAAAAGAGAGAAATTCCTACTGCACTTTGCCAGACTGCTGACAATAACGGTCTTTCACGCTTTTGCGTGGCTAGCAAGTTCTTGTTAAGGCCAGTGGTGCACAAACTAATGCGTTGGTCAGCCAAACTTGGGTCATGGGGAATAGATATCTGTTCACGGTATCATGTAGCTTACAGCAACATTGCAATGCAACTGAGCCAGAATAGAAAAAGGTGTTAATATTCATTAATGTTGTTCTATTTTGGAACAAATAAATGCTAAATAGAAAAGATAAAACAAATTAAAAAGCATTTTTATTGTTTGCATTTGAGTTTATTTCCTATGATTGCGTAAATGCCTTAATGTTGACTAGTGCTTCATTCCAACCGTACTCCACAAGATAGCACTGATTCCAACTTGTTTCTTGTGCATAAAACGTAAGATATTTAACAACTTTAGCTCATCATCACAATATGGTCTTTTTGTGCTTTTTGATATAAAAAAAATCTGTAAGAAATATTGGTTGTACTGAAATATTAGCAATATACAGAAATATTAGCATTATAAATGTGTTTAAACTTTCCCACTGGGAATTGGCTGACATGTCCCATTAAAAAGAGACTAATTGATGATGACTGTAACATTAATGAGTGTTTTATCCTATTGTTTTCTGTCTGGCAGCTTTGAGCACTGTACCCAGACTACGTGTCATTGATAAAGCTTTAAATTCTGTTAATCTGACGATGCCTTTTGTGATTAATTGCCTGCTAATTTCAGTAACTTCATCCTTTAATTTTGCTTTTAGGTACTAAAAACACAGCTATTGTCAGCAATTTAACAATTGATTATCAATGAATAGTTATTAAGATGACATAATGAAAATGTCACAAAAAGCAAGGATTGATAGTATTTGGGTCAGTGCTAAAAAAAAAGTCTGTACACCCCCACACCAGAGTGTTCCCCTGAGGCGAAAAAGGATGGTACTGGTTCGGGGACCAGAAGGAAAAACAGGAGAGAGAGAGAGAGAGAGAGAGAGAGAGAGAGAGAGAGAGAGAGACAACGGGTGGAGAAAGGGCAGTTTTTCAACCCACCTCGTTTATCTTGTGTTCAATCTTCATTTCCCCCTGCTCCTGTATGGACCTGAGAGGAAAGAGGCGTGTTTTAGCGGAAGACGAACAGCACCGTTAGCCTATCAGCACTGGCCGGTGCATGGGGCCGACTCATTCAGTGAAAATAAGCACACTTACCACACAAATTATTTCGATATCCAACTGCACTATTCTAACTACACCATTTGGTCTTCTACTCTTCCTGTTAGCTTTCACCTCGGGGGTAACCTGTTCGACCCATTTTATTTGCCGTCTGCTACTTTACACCAGGCTGGCCAGTGGAGGCTGGGCTCCCCCTCCATAGCCGGATTCCTCTTGAGATTTCTTCCCATTGAGGAGTTTTTTTTCTTGGTGGCATTTGAGGCTTTTCTCCCCAAGGGGAGTTTTTTTTTTACCTTATGTACCTGCTATTAGGGAGTTCAGGCCTGGTGTTTGCTCTGTTTGGTCTTTTTGCTAGGTCTCTTGCCTTGCTACTCTGTAAAGTGTCTTTGTGACAGTTCTCTGTAAAACGCTCTATACAAATAAAACTGAATTGAATTTAATTGAATCTAGGGCCAACAAATGTACACAATGTTGTCGATGCTTTTTAATGGATTTTTAATGGAGTTCCATGCAATGTGGCTAGTGGCTGAATTGGCATCAGTGAACTATAGTTTCCCCTGTCCGTAGATAAGACGGGTAAAATTTATTTACACTGACACAGGTAATTATGTGGAAGGGAGGCAGAGTTAGACCAGCTGAGAGTTTGGCCGTCTCCTTCCAAGAGAGCAGTGTTGTTTAATGAACTACAACGTGATAACATCCACATATACACAAAGGAAGCGAAAAGTAATTTTGCTTCCAGGTTCAACCGATGCAGAAACCACGACTGAAAATCAATCCACGCAAGCCGACGGAACAGCGGTATTTAACTGAAGCTCCGCCATTTTGTGAGCCTGTATGCAGAGACGAGATACGCAACAGATGTCTGGGCTTTCTGATCACATGATGCAAATAAGACATACCGTACCTCATGTTTGTGTAGGTTCCCCAGACAGCTGGAAAAAAAAAAAGAAGAGATAAAATATAAGTTTACAAAAACACTGCAACAGTTTATTTTAATGTGCATTATTTTCTGACGGTGAAGACTTTAAACAAACACATTTTCTTTAACGGAACAGATGTTAGGGAATGAAACAGATGGTGAACGACAGCCTCACAGGAATCCGTGAGGATGTTTCCGGAAAAAACGGGCACTTGGACACGAACGCATTTCAGCGTTTTTTCCCTGCCACTGCGTCGCCGTGGAGAACGGGCTGTCCCTACCCAATCAGAGGCCACATTCGCTCTCACCCTGCCCCACCGGCCCCACCCGCACACCGCACCCACCCCTCTACCCCACCCACGCCAAGCACTCACACACCACGTCCAACCCCATCTGCCCCACCCACACTGGACAGGGCGGGCCCGTGTCTCACTCTCTCACACCGCCAGGTCGTACCCGATCGATGAGAAATCCACGGGCCTGTTTCCGCGAGAGCAAGAGCGCGAGAGCGAGGACGGAGGACGCGAGCAGACGCACGCGCGAGGACGCGAGCAGACGCACGCGTGAGGGACGCGAGCAGACGCCGCGCGGAGGGACGCGAGCAGACGCACGCGTGAGGGACGCGCAACGAGGGACGCGGAGGACGCGAGCAGACGCGCGAGGGACGCGAGCAGACGAGGGACGCGTGAGGGACGCGAGCAGACGCACGCGCGAGGGACGCGAGCAGACGCACGCGTGAGGGACGCGAGCAGACGCACGCGCGAGGGACGCGAGCAGACGCACGCGTGAGGGACGCGAGCAGACGCACGCGTGAGGGACGCGAGCAGACGAGGACGCGTGAGGGACGCGAGCAGGACGCTAGGGCGCGAGAGGGACGCGAGGACGCGACGCGCGCGTGAGGGACGCGAGCAGACGCAGCGGAGGGCGACGCGGACGCGAGCAGACGCACGCGCGAGGGACGCGAGCAGACGCACGCGCGAGGGACGCGAGCAGACGCACGCGTGAGGGACGCGAGCAGACGAGGGACGCGTGAGGGACGCGAGCAGACGCACGCGTGAGGGACGCGAGCAGACGAGGGACGCGTGAGGGACGCGAGCAGACGAGGGACGCGTGAGGGACGCGAGCAGACGAGGGACGCGTGAGGGACGCGAGCAGTGCACGCGTGAGGGACGCGAGCAGACGAGGGACGCGTGAGGGACGCGAGCAGTGCACGCGTGAGGGACGCGAGCAGACGCACGCGTGAGGGACGCGAGCAGACGAGGGACGCGTGAGGGACGCGAGCAGTGCACGCGTGAGGGACGCGAGCAGACGAGGGACGCGTGAGGGACGCGAGCAGACGAGGGACGCGTGAGGGACGCGAGCAGACGAGGGACGCGTGAGGGACGCGAGCAGACGAGGGACGCGTGAGGGACGCGAGCAGACGCACGCGTGAGGGCCGACCTACGCAGCGAGCTCATCAACCAGAGCTCCGGGCCTGGAGACTACGCTGCACTGCAGCACCCAGCCCTGTGCTGACCCTGCCACAGACAGGGGCCACTCACACACACGCCCCTTCCCCTTTTCATTTACACACACAAACACGTCTGAGCGTGGAGGGAAAGCACTTAACACACAGACACGCTGCAGACAGGCTGCAGTCCAGGCTCACGGCCTTTCATCCACACTGCGGATCAAGCCGGAAGCCATTTCCAGGAAATGTGTCTGTGTTGTGAAATGTGTCCCCCCCCCCCCCCCCACCACCACCAGCCATTAAAAGCTCTCACAGATCTGATAGTGCAGCTCTGCAGGATGGGGTGTACCACAGGCCAATGGCAGGTACCCTCACTCTCTAAACAACTACCGCTAAGTTTTCAACAACAAAAAAAACATGAGCTACATGCTCACGCTCAGAGCTCACAGGAAACCACGGTCACCACCTCACCATCTCCGCAGGACCATTCCACAGCAGCTTATTCCACTCCCACACGAACCCACGGCAGGACCCCTCACCTCAGCCAAGGGGGCCCCAACCTCTCCTCCGGGACCCCCCCAGCCAGATCCAGGCAAGCGATGCGTTTCGCCCAAAGCACGTCTGACACGGCCAATCAAGCCCTTAGCGCGTAACACAGCAGGCCAATCACAGCAGCCGTCAGACGCGTGCGTCGCGGTGAACAGGTATCCGTGTGATGCCACACGCATCGACACTTCAGATCTCACGGTGTCAAGCTGCGGTGTCTCAGGAAACAAACACACATGGACAAGCACTCATGAACGCAGCACAAACGCGGAAGCCCACGTTCTGAATTCGCATCGCATCGTGTTTTTTGTTTCGTTTTTTTGAACTGTGCGCAGAAAGCAGCCCTATTCTATTCAATGCGTGAAGAATTCCTATTTCTGCCCCATTAAGACAAACATTAATTTACATATCATAATTAGGCTAATATTTGCAGGGTTAGGCCTTTCCCAGCAGAGTCAGCATCGCATGGATGTGGAAATACAGACTGCTGACAGACGATGACTGTGAAAAAATTGAAAAAAGTTGAAAAAAAAAAAAACCACGAAGACCAGCACTTAAATCCCCAAGCAACTGTAAACTAGGGTAAGACTTCCAAAAACAGCCGACTGCTCCCTCCACACGACACAACCAACACAACGAAACAGGTCTGAGCTGCGTTCAGCATTTCCACCAAAAGCTTGCTGTGGGACCAGCTGGTCCTCTCATGAGGCAATCCATCAAACACTAGGACCAGCCAGTGGAGGCAGGGCTGATTTATTTAAACTGACACCCACCCAGCAAGCATTGTCACAGACCACAAAACAAACTGAACAAGAAACACTTCCCATGATGCCACAAAATAACAAGTTAATTAACTGGCCTAATGTAGTTCAAAGCTGAGGACGAGACAGGGCCAAATTAACTGGCAGAACCTGATTCTGTAGGACAGAACAACCTAACAAGTGGCTGCACCCTCTGTGCCATGTCATCCACTCGGTATGAATAATGCTTTTAGAAAAAAAATCCTTTTCAGGTCTGACATGAATTTCTCCACCAAGCGGGGGCGATTTTTTTTAGACATAAAGCTCCACTGGGCCGCCCCCCCCCCCCCCCCCCATTAATCAAATCACACAATTTTTTTCTTGAATGCCTGTGACACGCACACTGCCGCGCACGGACAGTAACGCGCGCGCAAGGTGCGCGCCTCAGCGTGTATTTTGGGTTAAACCGTGTTGCTTTGACACTGTGGATTAGAAAAAAAAAATCCATTCTTTTCCCGTTATTATCAATCTAAATTAGTCCACTGCCAAATATAGGAGTCTGTCAAAACTCGAACGTGAGATTTTACTGGGGCACAGCGGATCAATACTGGGGCACGTGTCCCAGTAAAAGGGGTCTAGCAACGCCCATGCCACCAAGGTTACACTGCAAGGGACAAACCCATAGCATTTAGCTCCTTTAGTTAGGCTTTGACCGTCTCTGTATAAGCAGGCAGCAGTTACATTTAAGAACAGGAGTATGTAGCCTTGAGGTTCTTGGCGCCTGTACTGAAGGCTGGTTAAAATAATGAATGCAATCAGTGCAGCAGACAAACAGCTTCCGGGTATTTACAATAGTTTAGATGAGTCACAGGGCAAAAACTGGGGAGGGAAACCCCTCCCAAAGTCTAAGGTGTATAGGCACACCTCTCAGTGATTCATACGCAATCAAACCATTGACAACCCCAGAGTGCTACTCCAATGTATGATTCTCAGTGAGCAATACAACCCCTGTGACCTTAGATCGGATAACTGCACATTCCCGAGTCCTGCACGGTCTAAAGGTCGAACACATGTGTTTACAAATAAAGTACTGTGCACAAATGTCCAATCAAAAAGCCGAAGTCTTGTGGCAGGAAGGAAGGGGCATATTTCATGATTTGGTTGTGCAACAGGTAGTAACACCTGTGCACACAATGTGCGCTGACGTTCATGTTTCCATGAACGTGTGTACCTATACAACTCAATACGATTTTCGCGTGATCTGTCCTATTCGTACAGTACTCCCTTACATTTTCCATTTGGCAAATCATTTTAATGTGGCTTCAAGGAGAAAAATAATACAATTATAACTTGGTCAAGCGTAAGATGCGAAAGATGCGGAAACAGTTTCTACGCGAGTAGTTAGTAGTTAAATTCCCTCTAAGGCAGTTTGTCAAATACTATAGTACTTCGTGTAAAACCTTTACACGGAAGTACTATAAAAAATATTTTACTGTGTCACACTTACTGTACAGATTGAAAAGAGAGAACACATTGGTCTGTTGTGTAGAGATGGTAACTTACAGTGAGAAAGCAGCGCCTTTCATACTTACATGCTATGTATGCAATCAAAGCGAGCGCCACTAGAAACTTCATCATTCGTCTGTTTATGCTTGTAACCAGCCAGACGATCCGCTTCATAATTCACACTAGAACGCCGAATCCGGAGACATGGGAGCTCCACTTTACACCATTCTGATGCCCAAACTGACGCCCTCTTTCACAGTAAAACAGGATTGTTTCATTGTAACTAAGTCCACACGTTGCTATGGCTCCACCCAAAAATTAACGTTACAGTTTCTTCTAAGCTATCTAGCGTAACGGTAGTAAAATAACAAGCTAGTTGCAGTAACCAGGACATTCACCATACATACTACAACACTACTTTCATCCGTGACGGCCTTTCAGGGTACAAGCTCAAAAAGCCATGTAGCTAGCTACCTAGCTCGTCAGATAGTTACCTTATGGCTAGTTGATTCGAACGTTTTTGTCTCTATTCCAGATAATAAAAATAAAATTGCAAATATACAGGCCAGGACTGCAGCTAATAGATCGAAAATATCATTCACTGACGATGTCTAATTTATAATAATGATTAATCATCCGCCTGTCTAGCCGCCAGTTGCTATAGCTAGCCAACTACTACTACTACCACAGTTTTAAATCACATGAAGCTAGCTACTTAGCAAGCTTCATTTTCGGATTTTGTATTACGACTACGTTTACCAATTAATTTCTTAAGTCCTAGCTGTTGCGCAGCATATCCGTAAACTCAAAATATACACATTTTCAACACAAAATAAACTACTCGCGCAGTAAATTCTTTGGATTCAGATATTTTTGGCAGGGCCGTGGTTCTCTAGAGCGAATGCTCTGTACTCCACTGAGTACCCTGCCGCGCCTGCAACGTTACAGTTCCTGTGTTTTTAAAATGTACAACATAAAATACACCCATACTTGTGAAATTAAAATTTAAAATGGACAGCCATTAATGTTTATAGCTGACAACACAGCTTTAAAATGTTTGAATAATCTTCCGTTATCTGGCAGCGAACTTTAACCCTATGCATTCGTCAGGCTGAAGCAGTCAATATCAGAGGCGTAATTCCTTGGGGCGGAGTAAAACAAACTGGGCTGCACCACAATTGGAATTCTCCTTGTAACTGGACTATGGAGTAAAATTATTGAATTTGCAAAAGAATTAGACAAATTATTGTTTCTAAAGATGCAACGTGCTCATGTGCAATGTAGGGGTTCTCGCTGTGTTGGATGTGTAACGTTAGTAGCATTTACACAGAATATAGAATAGTAGGCTATTCCCAATGTATTTCCGCCTTGTAACCTAGAGATGATTCTTCCTGTCTCCACATGTTATAACGTTGGTGAAATAGGCTAGAACGAGATTGTTGTTCAATCGTTTATAGCGAACACAAAGATTATTTTTTAATACAACGTGTGAAATGTATGCGTTCCTTCCACAGGCAGTCAGCGCGTGATTTTAACCCTTGAGCGGCGGTCTGCAGCTTCTTTCCCTCTTCCCAGAGGTCCTTCCTTCTTTCTGCGCGGCGTATCTTGCCTCTAGCCTGTGCGTTTAGAAAATAAACAGGCCGTGCACACTGGATGTCTCTGCAAAAGTTTCCACGTGCCAAGTCACTTTCTAAATTGCCCATTGGAATCGGTTGAGAAACTGAAATTACACTATGAAGCAGTATGAGTCCCGGGACGGAATAAATGGTATATTGCGTGTTATTTCTCACATTGCTCGTTATGCAGGACCATTTACCTAGGATAGATTTTATTCTGTAGCAGTCCTTGGCAGTGATATTCATTGGCAGCATTATTGAGTTTTGGCAGAAAACCCAAGACAAATAGAAGTTAAGTATTCCGTATATCCTCAGAAATTATTTGCATGAGTGAAAATGAAATTCACTATAACCATTTCTCAATTTCTTACTTCATAACCATTTTCTGTTGATAAAAATGTAATTGCACTCCCTTTGAAAGGATATCAAATGGCATACCACAGCATTACTTTGTTACCTTTGTCACGGAATTGTGTGGGTTTCAGAATCACGAGGTAAATCATTGCCATGCAATATTGTTTTGCTGTGGAATTCTGAAAATTCTCATCCAAGAACTGCAATCAATCTGGGCCCAGAGAACAGATTTTTTTTAATCCAGTAAGAAAACAGCTGAAGTGTACAAATTCAATTCAGTTTAATTTGCAAAGTGCATACAAAGGGCATTTTTGTAGGTTAGGTTGTGGGAATCCATGGAACAGCAAAAGGCCACATTGTACCATACTTGGGTCAGACGTATGTATGTGATCAGCAGTATTTAATTTAAATATTAATAACACTTCAACACTAAAGGATGTTAAACTGCTGGCCATTTCACTTCAACAAGGCTTGAATGCATTTAGAAATACAAAGAAACTGGCTTTGGGAAATTAACTTCTTGTTAAAGTATAACGCTAGTACGTTAACGTACCAGTGTTTATAACAGCAGTTCATAACTGTGGCAAACAAGCCTGCCACAGGCCACCGAAGTGGCTTTCCTAGGGGCCCTCCAGCACAGAGACACAGGGAGATGATGTTCAAATAGTCCACATTTATTTACAAGGGTTTGGCAAGATGTTACAGCCAAGTGAGCCGATCTAAAACACTGTCATGACAGAGAGGCTCCCCCATGTGAGTGGGGATGGCAGATTTAACCTGATCACCTCACTACGCACAGGTGCAGCCACTCCTGCTCCTGGGTCCAATTAGCCTGGCCAGTTATATAATTCTTAACCAATTATCCAATTGGCCAGGTCTAATTAGCTTGACCCAGGGTAAGTGTGGCTGCTTAAACCAGCCATCCCCACACCACAATAACCCACTCAAGGAAAACTCACCGTTTGTTATTTGATTTTCTGAATTGTTATCTGCTATCTTAATTTGCTATGAAAGAGTTATCTTGGTCCTCTTCGTGAATTTAACCTGCATATGGACAATAGCGATTGAAGAGGATTGTATTTATATTTTACAATCCTTTTTAATCTTGTCTGAAATCAGTTGTGTATTTCATGTATTTCTGTTTAATGCGTTTATTCTCCTACGTGTTGAGTTGTACCTAGGGTTGTAATTAAGTATTTCTTACAGTTTTCCCCTGATTTCCTGGACACTGTTCTTAATTTGGTTCTCACATTAGCTTCTACCAGGACTGGAGTTAAACCTTCTGAGACTGCGACCCTCCAGGATTGGAGTTAAACCTGCAGACACTACAGCCCTCCAGGACCGCATTCAGTTCTTTGTAGGAATACGCTCATCACAAATGGACATAAATTTCTATGAAAGTAGCCCCATACAGAGGCAACATCTAGGTTACAAACAAACATGAGAATGGCCTCATGTTCCCAGCATGCTCTCAAACACAGAGCCTACACAAAGGCGATATTAAGAGTACCAACTAGTGTAACTCAATTAATAATAAAATGTTTCTATAATGAGGTCGTGATAGCATGAATTATGCACAGGCACTATCCCCAGAATAATTCAAGTATGGGGGGGCCTTGATAGTTCTTTAACACCATCTTGTCAGTTAACCTTGCAGATGATTGATACATTCAAAGAGAATCACTCTGTGAAGGAAATAAACAGAATGCCAGTAACCATGAAAAGCACGGCGATGTGATCCTTTTTATTTTCTACTTTATGCAGCAATGAGGTCAAACAAATAAGCCTGACACCCATGAATTGTCTGTGTGTTGACTAGCGGAAAGAGTCACTGTCACTTACCTTATGATTTTGCAACATGTTTGTATGGACTGATTTTACATAAGGCACTCTTACATTAGTTATAACTCCATCAACTGGATTCCACATTCCTCAAAATCTAAATAGAAGGAGTTTATGGTGTAGAGAAATTAAAAGATACCAAGCACTATTCTGCTAAATGTCTAAATGTGTCTTTTTTTCCCCCTTAATTGATGCAGAGCTCTGTATACTCCTGTCAGTGAGGAGCAGAAGTCTAACGCACCCACAGCAATGGTGTTAAGCTGAGCCTTTCCAGGGGTGCGTTTGATGTGGAAATTATCAAAAGGCTGCGTTTCCATCTTGTCTGAAATGAAGCAGTGGTTGGTGGGTATCCACTTCCAAGGAGTGTGTCTGTCCTCGCTGGAATTGAGATGTTGCAGAGACGAGCTCATGAATGCAAATTGGGGATTTAAAAAAAAAAAAAAATTTGTTTTGATTTCAGTTCAAAATACTTAATGGCTGCTGTGGTGCATTACGGAATGAGTGGAAGTGCTCCCTCTGACATTCTGCCATGTTTATTTGGCATAAAGCAGGGGTCTCTAACCCAAATCCTGGAGGGCCACTGTGTTTGCTGCTGTTCGATGTATTCCGGCACTTAATTGCTTAATTTAAGTCATTGATTGGCTAAAGATTCGGCACACTTTGTTCCCGAGGCCTAAGTGCACTGCTGGCTGAAGGGAAATCACGAAAGCCAGCAGGAGGTTTGAGACCCCTGAAATAAAGGCTCAAATGATCCTCAAGTTGCACCCTCCACTGCTCTCTGATAGCTTCAGAGATAACAGAGATTTCCCCTAAAACCGACCAAATCTACATTGGAGACAAGAGCGCTCTCCAGCCACTCCAAATCTCCTTAAATCTTCCACGGTTAAACTCCTCCAATCAGGCATACTTGCCTTCAAGATAAAAAGCTTGCAGTTCACATCACAATGCAAGCATCCATTTGTAACGTCCTTGATGATGATGGTACATTTGAGATGAGGAAGCGATAAATGTAAGAACATTATCACATGAAATTAAATGAATAAATGAACAAATTCATTTTAGTGTCACATATGTTAACCGTGACACCAGTTATGCTTTGCAGCCCCCTAAATACCCCCAGCACCCCATAGGATGGCATGCTAATGTTGGAAAGGTAAGAGATGTGAGCTTACACATGCATATCTGCTGTAGACTGTTTCGTCACACCATGGAGAGAGAGAGTATGATTCGCTCCCCTTGGCTGCAGAATTTGCTCTTTAGCACCCCAGGCTAATCATGCCCTGATTGAATTGACCGGTGAGGCTTGAAGATCACAGCAGAGCCGCCCCATCACACTACGATATACACTGTATATGAGGCTTCTTTCTTGTTGTATGAGAAAATAATTTCACTGATTAAAATTACAATGCAAATTTCACATTAAAATTCAAAGCAGAAATCGCACCAGTTTAATTAATTGCGACTTGACTCTGCCCGCGGCAAAACAGCAGGTTTCAATTTAGTTCATTCTTTCAATAAAATTGGAGTGGTTTAGACATACAACGGTACACTGGGACAAACAAAAGACTTCAGATTGAAAGGTGATTGTCAATGTCAAATTAAAGATGAACATTTGCCGGTTTAATTGCGGTATGTATGTCCGACTCCTCCAGCTACACGCACTGATAGGTTTTCCTCCACCGGTCGGTCACATCCCAGCTTCAGAAGGAACTCCTCAGGAGTGCTGATAAGATTGATCCGTGACAAGCCTCAGAAAAGCCTGCATTGTTCAGAAATGTAATCAATAAGGCCTGGTGGTAGATGGTTGGGGGGATGGGGGTGGGGGGGGTCGACAGGTGCACAATTGGTGTACATGGTTATATCTCTGTCACCCAGCTTGGTGTTTGAGTTTTCTCCCCCCCCATTGTACTGTTTGGTGTTTTCAACTCCGGAACACACACACACACACACACATATGTATGCGCATGCACAAAGACACTCACACATGCACACACCAAACCATACACACACACACACACACACACACACACACACACACACACACACCATGCTTGCAGTCATGCTGTCCATCAGCACGCACATCCAGCTAAATGTATACCACATAAATGTGCATGTGCATAGAATGATCTTTTGTATGTGTCGTGACAGACAGGAGGTAGGTCGTCTGTTTCTTTCATTCAATAAAGAGTCTAATGGCATTGTGGTCAGCGAAGACATGCAGGTATGTGGTACAAGCCTAGTCTTGTGGGGGAGGATAAATGTAGGCCCCTATTGTGTTTGGTTGGTAGGTGTTGATTAGTTATATTAACTCTTTGGCACTCTAGTTCAGCTTATTTTTGCCCTGGTGGATGTTTTTAATTCATTGTTGTCAAACTATAAAGCTATACTTTAATCAAGAATGGTGGGAAACAGTTGAGAAATGGTGACACGATTAAAGGAAAATAAGCTGAATGGTTGTGTCTGTTTCGGTCACACCAATAATAGTGGGCATACGATTTATTTTATTCCACTTTTATCCCCTTCCCCACAGGGTAGATAATTGACTAACTGAAAAAAAACAAACTCTTTTCATTTCAGAAAATGAATTGAAATTAATTTAATTAATTGGCGGAAAATCCCCAAAGAACATTATAGACATTTTTCAATCTGTGGATTGAATTTTAATTCATTTATTGTGTTTGATGTTACTGAAACAGCTGAAATAGAAATGGGATTAATCCCAACCCCTGCAGAGGCTGTCTGACTGTTCTACTCCATAACACATCTCTGACTGACTGTTCCACACCACAACACATCTCTGACTGACTGTTCCACACCACAACACATCTCTGACTGACTGTTCCACACCATAACCGATATCTGACTGACTGTTCCACACCACAACACATCTCTGACTGACTGTTCCACACCATAACCCATATCTGACTGACTGTTCCACACCATAATCAATGTCTGACTGACTGTTCCACACCATAACCCATCACTGAATGACTGAGATGAGGAGTTTTTGAGAATCCAAACTGGGCACAAGTTAAGGACCCATCACACCCATTCCCTCTCACTCAGGAATGCTTGCTAATAGCAAATATCATAAACAAAATTATACATAACACTTGTAAAGTAAAGTAACTGTAAAGTGAAATTGTAAATAAATAAATATTACAGAGCTTGCAATGTCTCTGGACCTCAACAGCATTTCTGGTAGGGGTTAAGAGAAAACATTACAACCCATAAATAAACGACAATATCTTTTTGCCACACACGTGTTTCAGTGTTTTGGAAAAGACAGATTCAAAGCTTGTATGCAGTCAGGGAATCCAGCAATCCAGAATAAGCCTCTTCCTGTTGAGAATTTGATTGCGATGTGTAGAATGATATTCAAGTCAACGTGTGTCTGAGGAAAGCATGAAGTAACTGCAATTTCATCGCTTGTCTCAGCAATCAACCCGGTTTCAACTTTCTGCCACCGCATCTGATTTTTACATCTACCCCACAGTCTCTTCACTGTGGGGTACTGACTGTCAATGTATTTCCCCCAACATGCTTTGCAAATAATACACCACTGAAAAAAAAACGTCTTTGTTCAGCTTTTTATTTTCTTTTGCCCGAAATAAAACCGCGCCTGCGTGGGTGTCCTGCTCCTTCGTGAATTAGGTGGGGTCCAGGAGCCTTTAAATCAGAGCGCACATGTGGATCAGCGCGCTGCTTGGAGGACAGCACGTGTGGAACACCACAAACGGGCCAGCCTCCGATTCCCATCATGCATCCTGTTTGCTGATTAGGCTAATGTAATCTGCGAATTAACTGAGCTGAATGTTAACATACATTTCTTTGCTTGGTCTGTGTGTTTTGCCAGCTAGGTCAATACCTCAGGCTATAATCTGCCCGACGACTTCAATTATTTTCTACGATAGATTACCTCCCCGCCATTTAGCTTATTTTTAGCAACTGACGCCGGGTTGGACAGCGTTGAAAAGGCTCCGCCTCTATTTGCAGGTTCCTCCTGAGATATTCTTCCCACTGGGGAGATTTTTTCATAAAGCGTTTCAGGGAATTGGGAGTCCATCTTGCACAGACATGAACTAAATAAACATGTATCATTATACAAACATACATATGTCATACAGCCTATTATAAAGTTTTGCCATTATAAAAAATTGTGAATTTTAAGGGTACTCCCAAATTCCCCTTTCCTCCAGTTTATTGCACTACAGTGGGACCGATGTGATGTCAGCAGCAATAAACACTTAATATTAGTTTATTTCATATTGGTCTCTGTTGGATGAACCTCATCCTCTGGGGCAGGCTTCTCTATAAACCCCCGTGGATGATTAGAGGGCCTGGCAGCACAGCCACAACGGAAATTTCACCAGGATGACTTGCGGTATTGTACATGCCATGGAATATTTAATAACCACAGTTATTAAACCACAGGGTCAGGAGCTCAACTTGGGGCGGCAGTGTAGTATAATGGGTAAGGAGCTGGTCTTGTAACCTAAGCAAGGTACTTAACCTGCATTGCTTCAGTATACATCCAGCCGTATAAATGGATGCAATGTAAAATGCTATGTAAAAGGTTGTGTAAGTCGCTCTGGATAAGAGCGTCTGCTAAATGCCTGTAATAAAAATGTAATGCAATTGAATGCCTCATTCTAAGATGGCAGCCCCTACAGGACAGCGTCTCTATGGCTGCACTGCGGTGTTGGGTTTCTCATGGTTCTGTTACAGGCCTGCCCATGACCAACCTTTTTCTTTTTCTGGGAAGTTTTGTGTCAAGTGCTCGTTAAACCAGGGCCTGATTCGATTAGCTTTTAAAAGTTATTTATCATTTCAACAAAACCTGTTTCCAAAAAAAGATTAAAAAAAGACCAGGGATGGTGCCGAATAAAAATATTCACATATTCGGCAACACTCGAATAATGTGTCCTCCCTGAAAGTTTTCTCCTCCCAAATTTGCCCAACGTTATTCAGCTTCCGATTCTTTCTCGGACTTTGAATAAATTGAATAGAGCAGCTACGTGACAACTGTGTGAAGTGCAACAGATCTGTGAGCATGCGGTGCCAGAAAACCACCAAAGCTGCGCATTGTCTTTGGAATTGATAAGAGGACAGCAATGGAGCAAAGGATTTGTAAAATCGCACTCCAAGGAGAAGGGAGGGAGAAATGTGCTAAATTTGTTATGACTATAGAAATTAATTTAAAAACTTTTTATTTTGCACTTCGTACTTCTTTAACTACTTTCCATTCCATTTCCATTTTGTGTTTTGTCATGCACATTTCAACACTTTTCTCAGTGTTTCTGTTACATGACTCAATTCATTTTCCCTTAGCCTATATAACAAAACCGCTATAATTTCAACTTTTTATTTGACTGGTATAAAAAGAGACCCAGAGCAGGTTTTGCAACTCAAATTGATTGAGTTGTGCCCTTTATTTCAACAAAATAGTTTTGGAATATATGATTTCATAATCTTTATCAAATTAGGTTGTTACTGGTGCAGAAATCGATGCTGTAATGCTGGATACATCTGACACCGCTGCCAGCTCATGTGCAGAAGTTTGTCTTCACAAAATACAATTTGGGGAAATTTGAGTGAGAGTATAATAGGTGAAGATGTACTCCACCCAGGGAAGCTTTTCAATGATGTATTTAATTTATCCAAACATATACATATCAGACAGGTAAATTGGGGCTTCAACAAAGAGGGGAGAAAAAGTATTAACAAACAAAAAACCAGAATATGCAGTTACAAAACTTTTTTAGCTTAAAAAACTGAAGTATGAGATACGTTTGTGAATAAATGGAATAACAATAAGCGATGACTTGTTTTATTTTCTTTGCGCATGCAGCTATTCGTATTGCAGCTGTAATGTTTCTGTACATTACATGAATATCAGTCTTAGTGATTCCATAACCCGACAGATCCTCGCAGATCTCCTGACACCCATAGCATTTGGGATGCGACCCATATGTATTCAGTGTACCTCTAGGGGCTGTGGCCATTTTAGTTATTACTAAACCCAGGCTTCCGCATTACACTGGAAAAGACTGAGCAGGTGGGGGAGGTGGGGGTGTGGGGCGACATAGCTCAGGAGGTAAGAGCGGTTGTCTGGCAGTCGGAGGGTTGCCGGTTCGATCACCGCCCTGGGTGTGTCGAGGAGTCCCTGAGCAAGACACCTAACCCCTAACTGCTCTGGCGAATGAGAGGCATCAGTTGTAAAGCGCTTTGGATCAATGCGCTATATGAATGCCGTCAATTTACCATTTACCATAGGTGGTTATCACAATAAGCGGATAGAAAGGCTGGTAGAAGAGATGAATCGCTACTCGTTTTCATCCCATCCAAAAGAACAGCAGCGATTCATCACGGTTAGCAAGGGCCGAGGGATAAAATCAAAGAGATTTTGGATTTGTGTTCGTAAGCCCCCCCCCCCCCCCCGCAGCGTCGCTTTCGGTGTTGAGCAGAAAGACCGTCGTTCCCCCCCCCCCACCCCCCCCGTATGTAAGCGTGACACGCGGGGAGGGATCAGCGGCGCAGGGATCAGCGAGCCGCGGGGACGTGCTGTTCGGCCACACGCGGAGAAGAACGCACTCCAAGAGGGGATTCGGGGGGGGATTACACGGCAGACGCTGAAATATTTATGACCGAGCCGTTCCATCAGGCAGACATCCGCGTGCGCGCGCGCTGAAGTACCCTCTCACTCCCTCCCGGAGCGCCGCTTTCGCATTCGCTGATGAGTCTAACGAACGTTAGGCTCGCGAATTAGCTAATCAATATGCCCAGGGAGCGCGGTGTGTGACCTGAGTGCGCTGTTGATTTAAACCGAGGAAGAGAAAGAAAAAAAACAAGCTCTCGTGTTGTGAAGACACAAGCAGGATGCAGTTCGACCGCAGCGCTACACACACACACACACACACACACAGACATACACACACACACACACACAGAAACACACGACACACACACACACACACACACGACAGACACACACACACACACACACACAGAAACACACACACACACACACACACACACACACACACACACACACACACACACACACACACACACACACACACACACACACATATACATACACACACACACACACACACACACACACACACAATCACACACTCACACACACACACACACACTGCACACACACACACGCACGCACGCACGCACGCACGCACGCACGCAGCACACACACACACACACACACGCACGCACACACACACACACACACACACAGTGGTAGATCTCATCCGAGCATAGTCAACACCTGTATAATCCGTGGTCGTAGAAGGTGGAATTGCCTGTCATGTTCGTGCCGTGCTTGCTATTGTAGCCACTCAATTGATACCTATTAATTTTCCAGTTTCATTCCATTTGTTGCCCTATTAAATAGGTCTCTTGCTTGCCTCTCAATGAAGGTACCCTTAGGCCCTCTGGCATCAGTCTGCTTATGGTCCCAAAAAGCAGATTAACCACTGTTACAGTCTGGTTACAGTCTCTAAAAGCAGACTATCCACTATAGATGATCTGCTTATGGTCCCTAAAACTACACTATCCAATGTACGTGGCCTGGTTACTTTCTCTAAATGCAGACTACCCAGTATAGGTGGTCTAGTTGTGGTCTCTAAAACCAGGCTATCCACTAGAGTTGGCAGATCTGTCAGTGACATGGCCCCCAGATTTGGAATGGTCTCCCCGAACACCACTACTGTTCATATATTGGTATATATTTTTCTGTCTCCTGTAATGCATATGAAAATATGTGCACAGTTACATGCTCTGTGAGCTAATATTGGGTATGTGCTATCCAAACGAAAGATTATTATTATTGTTATTATTATTATTGTATTATTATTATTATTATTATTTAGGTGCCTTCAGCACTAGTGAGTAATAGACAGGTAGAACAAGGCTCTTGTTGATAACATTATGCTTCTGTGAAAGCTGAGTTTGACATCGATTTCGTCCCTCTGGTGGGCCGGATTAGGGAGGAAGGCTTTCATTAATGCCCGTGCCTCTCATCAGTCAGCATTCAAATCTCACCGGCCACTTACAGGCAGAGCAGGTCAATCAAAAACGAGTAATGACCGATGAGGAAGCAGAGGAGAGACATTCAGCCACGCACAGAATCATCAGCGTTCATGTTCATTATGACTGTGGGCTAGCCTGGCTACGAGGGAATGCTTCCCCACATTTATCATGTAACTCCCAGTTATTTACACGCACATGCACATAAAGCTTTCCTTCAGTTGATGATGTAGGCATTGGTCAGCCCAGGTCCAAGTTGTAGACATTCTGTACACCATGGCCTTTCTCGCAGAACATGCTGAATCACTGTCGCTGTACACAGCATTTGTCTGGCTCTAGTCCGAGGCCATGTTCCTTTAAGCTGTTCTTTTCATATCCTTAAGGGACAAGCGAACCACCCTGACATTACATTACATTAGAGGACATTCTTTGTAAACATCTAACACGGCCTTTTTTATCGCGTAAACAAGCTGTTGAGCAGTCTGTCTTTGATGCCACCAAAGTGCTGAAGACTGAGGATTTTACTGTTTGCACTTACATCCATAAAGTGACATTTGCCTGGCAAATTGAATTGCAAGACATATTTTGAAAAAAAAAAAAAAAAAAAACACAATGGAATCTTCCATCCCTACCTAAACCATACTCCTTCACCAGAATAAATACAACAACGAGCACAGAGCACATGTGCGGAAACACGAGATCCAAAATCATCGCTGATGAATTCTGGTGCGGTGCGGGGCGAGCGTGATCCCAAGGCATGCGCGTACGTGCGAATAATGCTTTGGGCCTTCCGCGCAGATGCCTGAACAAATTAGGGCCTGATCAAACACTTTTTTTGACAACGCAAATGTGAAAATTGAATAAAACATAAGGCTCCGTGAAGCTGAAGTAAGGCAAAACATGGCACCCGCCAGGGAACTACCCTGTCAAGTGATTTGATTGGTTCTCTAATGCGAATGCAGAGCACCATATGAAAACTGAAAAATTCTACAAGCTGACTATCAAATCCTCTCATAAACAATAACTACGAGCACTATGTGAAAACTGAAAAATTCTACAAGCTGACTATCAAATCCTCTCATAAACAATAACTACGAGCACTATGTGAAAACTGAAAAATTCTACAAGCTGAATGTAATATCATCTCATAAACAATAACTACAAGCACTATGTGAAAACTGAAAAATTCTACAAGCTGACTATAAAATCCTCTCATAAACAATAACTACGAGCACTATGTGAAAACTGAAAAATTCTACAAGCTGAATGTAATATCATCTCATAAACAATAACTACAAGCACTATGTGAAAACTGAAAAATTCTACAAGCTGACTATAAAATCCTCTCATAAACAATAACTACGAGCACTATGTGAAAACTGAAAAATTCTACAAGCTGAATGTAATATCATCTCATAAACAATAACTACGGGCCCCGAACAGTCCACAGAAGTAGTAACAACCCTCTGGGTCCTTTCAGATGTTTCTGAAAATGGTACGGGACCATTTTCCGCGAGGCCGTGAGAGAGTGCCTTCGTCCTTCACAAGACGCCAGGCTGACGCACGCTCTTGGGAAAAAGCGCGACGAGATGTTTCACATCTGGAGTTTGTCTGGAGGCCGGCGGTCACAGGCAGCGGCATTTTTCCCCGCCGTGGATTCCCTGCGGTGTAGTCAGCGCCGTTTTTTTTGCTACCCTTACGAGAACGGCTCCATCGATGGCCGCCGCACGCCGCCGCCGCCGCGCGCCCCTCCGTCGGACGTTCCTCCCAGAATGCACCAGGGAAACGCGCGTTCATCTTCATCAGTTCTGGAGAGACAAGCGTGTCGCGCGCATCTCGAAAAAAGCACAAAAATTCCCTGGCCTGTGGGGCCTAATGATGTGGGAATTCATCATTCGCCAAAGATATGTACTCCACGTGTCTCTTCCTCCTGCCTTATGCCATTTTCCAGGCCAGAGACTATCAGCTACTTGTCACAGATCAATAGGAAAGTCATTAGAGGCCGTGATCCATGCTTTATTTTGAACCACTGTTAGCCATCCCTTCTCATGCGTTACATGAGCACAGCTGAGAAACAATGATATCCTGGCCTCCATGTTACATGAACCCAACAGAGATAAAAATATAGCACGCCGTTTTTTTAAATTACCCACCAGAGGAACCTGGTCCAGAGGATCCATTCGTTATGAGCAAAATGACATTGTCCTGTCTGACGGGGGGAACTATTTGCAACACGGAGAAATATTTCAATTTCACAGAAAATCATTTCCCAGTTCCTGTAAAGTAAGCGATATTATCGATCCATCAGTTGTTCCATTTACATTGCCAGAAATTGCTGGAGAGAACCCATTCTTCCAGAATAGAAGTTTGAATACAGAACTTTCAAAACAAATTTAAAAACCAAAAGCTAGTCAGGGGGGAGAAAAAACAAGAAAAAGTATTCTGGAACCTTACCCATAGAGAGAAGGGGGAAAAATATATACAAAAGGCTTTAGCAAAATGGCACTGGTACTTGTTTTTTACTGCCTGCATGAGTTATGGGGGTGTCGCTGTGTGAGGTCCGTGGTGGGCGGAGCTATAATTTGTTGAGCCAATCACGCTTCAGCGAATTGTAGCTCCACCCCCCATAGACCTCACACGGCGACACTCCCATAGTTCATGCAGGCAGTAAAAAACAGGTACCAGTGCTATAGTTTCAGACCATACAGGACATTCACCAAAGCAGTCTCTGTAGAATGATTTTCCCAAAAAATTCCAGACTAGAATTTTCCCCAAATGCTGTTATTATTTAAGTGATCAATAAGTTGTTTCAAGGCCACCTTTTCTGAATTTTGCCCCTGAAAGGAAAATGGGAGATGGGTATATAATCACTGATCACTGATCAGTCCAGGTTAATTTTCCGAAGAAGAGGTTTTGCTTCAGCCTGTACTAAATCATCTGGAAAAATGCCTGATAAAAAAAGAATCATTGACTCTATCTAGCACATCGTCAGCCAACCAATCAAAAACATCTTTAAAGAAGCAGGTCAGAATTGGGTCAAGGGAGCACGTAGAGAATTTAAATTTTGCTACAATGCTATGGAGTTCACTTTGATTCTGCAGAAGGAGGCCATGTTATTAGGCAGTGCACAAGAGGGCAAATCAGGTTGGCTCAATAAGTGCACCGATAAGAATTCAGTAACATAGCACATAGACATACTCTGTTTGAGAATGGCATAAGCACTGAACGGATTCTGAGAAGAACAGCAAACTATTTTGCGCAATAAAAATGAAAGTTGAGTCCACGTAATACAACCTCTCTGAGCAAGACAAATCAAGAAGACATCTGACTGCCTTAACCCAAAGTCTGGCAATATCCTGGACAGGGATAGACCTGTCACTCTGTGATCCGCACGGACCCAAACATAGCTGCTGCCTCCATTACGTTCCCCCTCCCCCAGGGGGGATAGTGAGCGCTCTTTCATCTCAAAAGCAAACACGCAAATCCAAAGCCTTCCAGGGAGACATCGGCGGATTTTCGATGATCGCATACCTTCCTGGGATTACATCAGAAATTTGACCATACCAGTGATATTTGCTCTGGATTTCTGAAAGTGGTTTTCTTTTCCACAGCATTGCCAAGACTGTTTGACTTGTGCTCACATGCATGTTTACCATCATGCAACTGAAAATTTATTTTTAAATTGTCTGTTATTTGTTAGTTTTTCATGCATCTGTGCCAACCAATGGGAGTAAAGAAGAGAAAAGGAGTAGCTTTGCAGTTTAGTGGAGGGTTTAGGCAATATCCTGTGTCCCAATATAGTGTTTTGTATGTTAAAACCGAGATAAAGATTACAGAAAGCACAAGGATACACATGGATAAATATTATCTCATTTGTGGATAGTGACACACACACAACAACAACCTACTGATCTCAAAATGCAACTGGTAGGTCAGGCTCCAATAATTCAGTAGAAATCAACTATTGACATCGTGCACAGCGTACACAGAAATACTTACAGTATAACTGTCACTTATGCTTTTAAAAAACAATCCTTTTTATATTCACTAAGTGCTTAGTGTTTGTTCGTTGGTTACTATTTATTTGTGTTCTTTATCCTTCTAGGACCCTGGTTTCCAAAAGATGATCAGGGTTTGGAACTCCAAATGCGCATGAGGTTATAGTTGGCACTCTTTATTTGATTGAAATCCGTGATATTTCAGGAGCTGGGTGTGAGGCTGTGAGGTTTGTCCTTAACGTGTGAGAAATGTACACCAAATACATAATGCATGAGACCTGAGGGGGAAAAAGGGGGGAAAGACATCACATGTCCCATGTGAGTTCATGTGACCTTTCCTATATCTGATCTCATCTGCGTTCACCCAGTCCTTTCCTATATCTGATGTCATGTGATTTCACCCTGTCCTTTCCTATATCTGATGTCATGTGATTTCACCCTGTCCTTTCCTATATCTGATGTCATGTGATTTCATCCTGCTCTTTATGGAACTAAGCTCAGTCTGTGCTACACAGCTTTAAAAAAAAAAAAGATGATTTTAAAAATATGTAGAATTAACAATTGATCAGCGAGGGTCATATTGGCAAAGGAGTGGACACTGAATCCATACTTGCCTTGCCTGCTGGTCTTTCATTAGCTTTTCCTGGTCATCAGTCAGTTTGATGCAGTATGGGAATTCTTCAAGCATCTTTCACCCATCATTGCATATTAACTGCTTTTAAAAGCAGTTAAAATTTCCAGACTTCCTGAAGTGGAATAAATGACGTCCTATTTGAAAGAACAGCCACCAAGTCTAGCAGCGCACAAAATGTCTCACCTCTCTCCCTTCATTTGAATATGGATGGACAGATGTACAGAATTAAAACCAGAAACTGGTACAGCCTGTGTAGTTTTTGCCAATTAGGAAACATCAATTACATTTTCAACTTCAGCTCCAATGTAAATGCATCAGTAAATAATCAGTGTGTCTGATCTCAGATCAGATTCTCCTTAATGGCATATTACAACCACTTTTAATTTACAGAGCTGCGCACATCCAGTCCAATTAAGTTTGTACAGTACAGTGGACCTTCTGGCAGAATGCTTTCAACTGAAATGCTTTATTGATGATGGTACTAAGATTTCTTCAATTATTTATGTTATTAAAAATGGCACGCAAAAGAATTAAAAACAAATGAAGGAATTGCTGAATGAAATATTGCACTTATATAGAACTTTTCCAGATGCTGAAAGTGATTTACAGTGATCGGGGGAAACTCGTCTTCACCACCTGGGTGATGCACGGCCGCCATTTTGCGCCAAACCTCACCTGCGATACGACAAGGACAAGCATCCCCTACACAGAGCACAGATCTGTCCCTCCTTCCATTCTCTGAACATGCTCCAGACAAAAAAAATGTTTTTATGTGCATTATTGCTTTACAGTAAATTCCATTGTCGCATTTTACAAATATTTTATTTACCTATTTGCGTTAACCGTCTCCTTTGCTTCTAGACAACATGGTAGAAAATTTTAATTCACGACAGTATTGTTAAAATAAATCACATAAACTATTTCTGCAACTGCAGGCCAATAAGGTAAATATGCCATACAAAATGTAAGGAATATTAAACTTCTTCTACTAGAATACAAAAAGCCAAGTCCATTATATGAATTTGTTGTGCCAGCTGCAATTAAGTAGATTGAAGTGGAAGTTGGAACCTGCAAGAACACACAATATTTGAAGTGTCTGGTCTGTGCTGGGATGGGACAGGACTCTGGGGCTGTAAGAAAAGGGTCACCCCTTCACCCCAATCATCCTGTGTCAGTTATATTTAGACATTTTGCAGACGCTCTAATCCAGAACGATCCAATCCTACAGCCCCCTGCTTCCCGCACTATTTTGCTGCGCTTGTCGCCAGCCTCACTGTGGAGGACAGACGCAAGCATGTTGATGGGAATACATGTGATGGGATACAAACCAGATCCCCCCTTCTCCACCCTGATTCCCAATTCTCCTCTTCCACATTTTCCCCTATCTATCTTATATATCCCTACCACCACCCACTCCAAAAAAAAGAAAAAAAAAAAAAAACCCTACCATCCCTTTCACATATTAAGATGGAGACAGACGGAGCCATTCCGCCTAATGGAAACTCTGTATTGGGTTGCTGTGCACGTCCAGGTAACGGGGGGGGGGGCAGCTTTCCGCAAGGGGGGGAGGCGGGACCCGCTCAGCCGTGTGAACGACCGCGCGGGGGACGAGGAGGAGCTCTCGGCCTCACGGGGGCGTCGCTCCTGGGGGACCGGCCGAAAGCGTTCTGTAAGTCTTCTGCACAACTATTTTCTCACAGAGAAAACGGCCCCCCCGGGGGGGACCCGCGGAGGCCCGTCCATCGCGGCTTCCGCCATTTCTCTCCCCGCGGCGGGGGTAAGAAAACAAGATGGCCTCCGGAGCCCCAGCTTCTGATCTGATTGCCGCTGGCTGTTTGTGAGGGAGGCCGTGCGCAGCTGGACCCCGGGCTCAGTCAGGAATGCATGCCCAAAGGAAATTAACCCTTTGAAGAGTCGGCTTTATGGGAAATGTTGTCCCCCCCCCCCCGCCAACATTCTAAAGTAGGCAGCATACGATACGATATACGATGTACTTTTATTGTAATTTGTCCTCTGTATTTGACCCATCCTAGTTAGTTAGGAGCAGTACACTCCAAAAGGATCTACAAACTGTTCTAAAAAAAGTGAACTTTTCTAAAAAGAATCACTGGTGTCACCGAGCACTGTTGTCAGCAGGCTCAATGCAAGCTCCATGCTCTTCGTTTTATGTCACTCCACAACCCTGAGGGGCACACAAACTTGCACTGAACTCTTGCACTGATTTTTCCAAGCTTTTCAGAACAATTCAGATCATTGACACCCAGCTTCACGGAAACTTCACGCCAGAAATTTGAACACATTTAATTGTCTTTAAAATTTCTGCGCGATTGATCATAAAGACGACGATGTCCTTGGAATGCGCTCAGCAACACTTTCTTCAAAAGTATTTATCTTAAATGTATTCCAGTCATGACTACAATGCTACCATGGGTCATGTCTGGATAAGATACAAAGGATTTCAGGAAGTGGTGTCCAATCTAATTTTATCACCACAAATAATTAAACTGAGGAAACTTTGGCCTCATTTGCCAAATTGAGAATAAATCGTTTGGACAGAAAGGTTGCCATATAAAAGATGTGAAAACTACCGATAAAAGATGGGGAAAGTTGACATAAGATTCCCCATCTTTTATTTTGCTACCTTTCTGCCTAAACATTTTATTCTGAGTTTGGCTAACAAATCAGATCAAACTTTCCTCCTGGCAGGAAGAATAAGGCATGATCAAATTCTTCCATCGTGGCAAACCTATCATTGCTTTCAAGTATCAGCGGTGACTGTTACATCAGCATTAGAATTTTCAGTTAAGAACACTGTAATCATATATTTACACCTTAAATAAAACTACAAAATGGCTGAAGCTATTATTCTAAAATCTATGCGTGTTTTCCTAGAGTTCTTAGAATGGAAAACAACATTTTTTGTTTTTGGTCAATGATTGACATCACAAATGCTGCATGGTCCACAAAGACTCAATCTACCATCACCGGAGCAGGACTGCCTCTTACAGGAATGCTTATATTGTTGTTGATGCAGGGATACCAATACACGCTGTAGACTGTGCATGTTGTTCAGGATAATAAAAAACATCACAGGTATGACAGACAAAACAAAATATAATATTTCAATTGTCTGTTACCAAGCTATCCATTTAAAAAGTCGCTGTCATAGTGCCAGCCTGCATAGCTCCTGTACCAGAATAGAGTGAGAAAACAGAGGGGACATGTAAGTCCTTCTTGCATTGATGAGGTACATTGACTAAATAAACACATTCTACCAAGGCAGAAGTTGTGCAGACCTTTCGCAAAGTAAGGTCACAACAGATTCATTGTTTAGTGCTATGTTTAATTACCTTTATACCGCCTCATCCTTATAAGTACAGTTAAAATGTTGAAACTTGTTAGGCTAAAGGAACCGTGTCCGTTTAGCTGGGTGACTGGGTTGTTGGGCACAACAATAGGAACATGTGACAGATCTGCTGAAGCTAGGTAGCCACTGAACTGAACTGAACTGGCTTTCCCCATTTGTACCTCATTTTGGCTGGGGAGCTGGGGAGTGGGCACTCCCCGTTTTCCATTTGTATAAATATCCGAATGATATTCCAATAGGACAATTTATTAAAACCAATGTAATAATTCGAAGAAAACACTGGGGGATACAGTACATCCTCATGTTAACCGTGTATCACTCTAATATTGAGTACAACACAATCAGGATTGGTCAGGCCAGGTCAAAGGTCAAGGTCAAAGGTCAAGGTTCACAATGCAAAAAGTGAGGTTTTTCCACTCAGGGAAAATGGCTTTTCTAGAAATGAACATCACGTTGAGAGCAGAGAATAACATGGACACAGGGAACGACAGATGATTGCCATCTCAGGCAGGCTAATGGATGTCTGGATGTAATGGAAGAAAGGAGAGCCAGGCACTTTTAGGGCCCGGACCTCGCTGATAGGTGCGACAATGGGGGGAACAAAAGGGCACATGCTTCCCCCGCTGCACCTGTCAGATTGGGTTGGTGCCCAAATTCATGTAGAAGCTTTTCGCTTTCTTTTAGCTGGTATACACATCCCAATAAGACTTTCCTATTATACAGGCCATAGTGGTTATACCCAAAACACAGAGTATATAGTATTTTCCATCAAACTAATGATTCATCAACATTGCCCAGAGGACATAAAATAGGAATAGGACATGGGGTAGACAAACTGTTATGCTAAATTGATGTAAATGTATAGAATATAAATGGTGCACTGTATAAATATGATATTATACCTATATTGTAGTAATCAAATAATAAGAGATTTTTAAAATTTCATCCAAATACAAATGTTGGACTTGAATCTATTCCTAAACATTGTTGCATTCGGGGTTGCAGTCACCCCCTTTAATCACAAACAAACAACTGTCTGTCAAATGGCTTTGTTTATAAATTCTCCATTCATTATTTAACTGCAGGTTTCAAAATCTTTATGGATGTTTTTTTTTTTAATGCCAGAACATTCTGTAAGTGGGAATTATTATAAAGATGTACTGCATATGTTCCAGAGGGATCCACATAATTACCATACATACAGTATGACAACCGTCTAATATTCATACTTAATATTATATTTGCAACTTTGGATTAAACGCATACTGGTAAACGTTTGACCGTTGTTTTGTTGTCGGAGATCCTGTAACTGTGTAAATGACCGCGAGTATTTCCTTTAGCATCCGCCAAGAAATATCGCTCTAAACAGGGCTTTCTGGCAACAAACAGACTGCCTTCCCTTGCAGTTACACACACCATCAGTCAACAGTGACACTGAGGTAATCAGCGAGGGTGTCCATTCTGTCAATGTCCTGGACGTTTCCGGCGAGCAGAAATGGATTTACGAATTACCCCGGGCCCGTCCGTGGCCCCCTAATCCTCCCTTTCCATCCCAACTCTGACCCTCTCTGCAACCATCAGAACAGAAGGCTGTTACATGCAGACCTACAGCAGCAAATCCAACGAAACCATTCTGTGTGAAGTTAAACGTGGGTACCCATAACTTAATGACAACAGCCTTTCGATCACGAGCCGTGGGCACCTCTCTGTGAAGCGGCCACTGCACGTGGAACTTTTTTATTCCTCCCATTGTGTTAGAGGGACAGCTCAGGCTAGACGGTTTGGAGACAAAGTGAGAGAGGCGAGATTGAGATGGTTTGGACGTGTGCGGAGGAGAGATGCTGGGTATATTGGGAGAAGGATGCTGGAGATGGAGCTGCCAGGCAGGAGGAAAAGAGGAAGGCCAAAGAGGAGGTTCATGGACATGGTGAGGGAGGACATGCAAGTGGTTGGTGCGACAGAGGAAGATGCAGGGGACAGGAAGAGATGGAAACGGATGATCCGCTGTGGCGACCCCTAACGGGAACAGCCGAAAGAAGAAGAAGAAGAAGAAGAAGAAGAAGAAGAAGAAGTGTTGGAGGGAACAGAACAGGAAGAGGAAGACGAACAGGAACTTGAAGTGGCAGAGGAAAAGGAACAGGGACAGAAACCCCTCCTGACATCACACTCACTGGCTTCATGCTCAAATTCATAAGCACAGCCACACTAGAGAGTCCCATCATCACCTCCATCCTCAAAGTACACACTGTATATTTTTCACGCACGTAATTTTCATGCCTATTTACCAATACACTTAAGAAGGCACACCGTTCAAGTGGAGTTACATCATGCCTCCGATTCCAGCCTAAGGACAAGATGTCCGCTCAGCACTTGTGGGGTGATGAAGTGCAGCTCATCCGTCGGCCTAACGCGCTGTCGAGGGAGGACACAGTAAAACCACGCCGTTCCCAAGGGTGCTCGCAATATCTGTTCTCTCAGCAGACCACTTAGACTGACTTCAGATTTCTCCCACTGAGTATTTAAATCTTATTTTTCAAAGTGTGGCTCTTTGCGCTAACTCCCAGCTGATTTGGGAAACTTGCTCTAACGTGCATTTGGGGGAAACTGATCCATTAAATCTTCAACTTCAACTTTCAACTTTATTTGTCCTCGGAGGGCAATTGGTTTTGCAGCAAGACATAGATACAAGACTGTGGCAAACACGCCTGCCACAGGCCACCGAAGTGGCTTTCCAAGGGGCCCTCCAGCACAGAGACACAGGGAGATCATGTTCCAACAGTCCAGATTTATTTACGAGGGTTTGGCAAGATGTTACAGCCAAGTGAGCAGATCTAAAACACTGTCATGACAGAGAGGCTCTCCTTGTGTGGGTGGGGATGGCAGATTTAACCTGTGCGCACTGATTACCTCACTACGCACAGGTGCAGCCACTCCTGCTCCCGGGCCCAATTAGCCTGGCCAATTATCTAATTCGTAACCAATTATCCAATTAGCCAGGTCTAATTAGCTTGACCCAGGGCAGGTGTGGCTGCTTAAACCAGCCATCCCCACACCACAAAGACGATAAAATATAAATAAAAGCCTACATAGGGTACATCAATGCAAGTGACACTAAGACCAAGGCCACACATCTCTATTCAAAAGGAGCAACACATTGCCTTCTGAAGCAGACCCACTGAAAGCCACAAGCTAATCACTAAGCTGATTAAAAATTGCCTTTGGCTGTGGGTGTCACCGGCGCTGACCATGGTGCTGAAGACAGGTTGGAGAGGCTACTTGTTCTCCCCAGGGTACCGAACACCATTAGGTGAGACCTAGGTGCTGTCCATGGTGCTGAACATGTCCTGGACATTGGGAGCCAGAAGCTCTACTAGTGACCAATTTTATAGCACTGAGCCTGTGCTGAAAAAAAAAAAATCATGATTCAGTCATTTTATTTCAAATGACAGTTTCTGAATGAAATAGCACAAATGACAAATTACATCAGACAAATATGCTCTATAAAGGCCATATGTAAACATAAACTGAATCCAAATCACTTACAGTGGATTTTGACCAAGAAGGAGATGTCTTAGCAACGATTTCTTTTTTACATATTTATTTTCAAGCCTCAAGCTTGGTGTGGAATTCCCCAGAGCAAGAGTACCATCTTACAGATATGAACTAGATATTGCTCTTACTACCTGTCAGAACACAGCTTGCATAGCACAGATAACCACAATTTATAGACATGTCAAAAATCCTATTGATATATGATGCTAATGTCTGTATTTCATACTCAGACACACACACACACACATACATGCATGCACACCACCCCCACACACGACACACTGTCACATGCTCATCACTAAAAGCACACTTGGCACAACTGAAGGCCACATAAAAAGGCACACTGGGCCCATACTGAAGGCCACAGGGAAGCAGTTAGAAGCAAATGAGGTCATCTCATGGCACTGGCACAGCAGTAAAGCAGAAGCGTCGTCCTTAAGGAGAAGCAAGAGCTGATACCTGGGAGGTGAAGTACTGTCACATCTGATGTGATGTTTTCCTGCCATGATATTTCTAGCCAGACATGGTTAGAGTACACGGCAATCTGCAATTAGATCTACAGGGGACGGATGACTGACAGGCGAGGGGTGCGGAGGCTGTTACCTGTCTCTGTACTATCTGAATTAGCAAGTGAACCCAATTCACTATGGCATAGTTATGACTGTGTGTGTGCTTACGCGTGCGGGCGTGTGCGTGTGTGTGTGTGGGAGAGGGTGCATTTGGCAGCAGTCCAGTAAGTCCAGTGAGGGTTTTTTTCTCTCATGCTACAGCACACCCTACAGGAGGAGTGATGCATTTAGACTACTGGGCCTGCCCATCTTGGCACACTGCAGCCCCGATAGTGGAACCTGCCGGAATCCACTGGAACCCACCGGAACCTGCAGAAGTAATCACATCCCATCGCTGACGCCGCTTGACTTGTGCGTAAAAGGTTTCTAGGAGGATCATTTTCATGGATCACATACTTAAAGTCCGGGATTGGCCCCCAACACTCTCTATTGATCCAAGTAAGGCCGTTGGTCTTTGCTCGTCTTGTCATTTGCGCCGTGAGCAATGAAGACAACCCGACTGAGCGTCGTTTGCTTCACTGGCTCTTCCGTTTATGCATTCGTTCTGCTCTAGAGTGCCCTCGCGCACAGAGAAAATCAAACAGGGAAAAAAAAGGGAACAAAGCCTGCCCTGGCTTTCCTGAACGTCAACCCACCCAGTCTTTTGAAAGTCCTCAGGAACAGACACGCTGACAGAGGGCCTGGGCCCTTCTGGCAAATCCCTTTGCAGAATCATATTAAATGCAAGCTGCAACACTTCACTGCGAATGTGCCCTGTGTTTGAATGCGGCTGAACCACTGCATTGAAGACGGCCCTGAGGATATGTTAATAAGGGAGGCACGAACGGGCATTCTCTAATGAAAGGCTGAAGGCTCTGCGTCAGGTGCCAATCAAGTTGCCTCCCGCGGCAAAGCATGCATTTAATGTGTATCCTACATGAGAGCATTCAATTCATTAAATTCCTTCAACTTAACCATTCAGAAATTTTGGTTATGAACAAACCTGAAACTTTTTTTCCACAAAGTTCTCAAATGTGTGAAGGACAAAGGTAATACTAAACTGTGCAATGCAGTTAATAACCGGTTTAGGAGGACTGGCAGAAGGCCTCACCAGTTTGGGATGATTGGTGGAAGGCATCACTGGTTTGGGATGATTGGTGGAAGGCCTCACCAGTTTGGTAGCATTGGCAGAAGGCCTCACCAGTTTGGGATGATTGGTGGAAGGCCTCAACGGTTTGGGATGATTGGTGAAAGGCCTCACCAGTTTGGGATGATTGGTGGAAGGCATCACTGGTTTGGGATGATTGGTGGAAGGCCTCATCAGTTTGGGATGATTGGTGGAAGGCCTCATCGGTTTGGGATGATTGGTGGAAGGCCTCAACGGTTTGGGATGATTGGTGGAAGGCCTCACCCGTTTGGGATGATTGGTGGAAGGCCTCACCCGTTTGGGAGGATTGCGATCTCTCTTGGCTCGCTGAACCTCCTGGCTTAGGTATCTTTTGTCATCTTCGGTCGATTGAGAGACACACCCCCACATTTTTCCTGTATTTCACTGTGGTGGTTTCCTCAAGGATCGCTGGTCAGGGCTCTCAGTTTCTGATTGCTAAATCAGAAGGCCCTGCGTGTTGGAGAGGTGACAGTACCTCATATGGTTTGGGATGACTGGTGGAAGGCCTCACCAGTTTGGGATGATTGGTGGAAGGCATCACTTGTTTGGGATGATTAG
>NC_057947.1:31034012-31054012 GCF_018555375.3 Anguilla rostrata | reverse complement strand
AGACTTGAATGTATATATTAATGAAAACCTGCCTACACGTCCTTGTAAAGTAAATCATGTACACATAACATGCTTTCCTTGAGTAATCCTCAGCTTGACTGCCACACGCTAAGCTACTGCACAGGACACTTCCCTGTATATATATAGCAGCGGCCGTGTAGTATATTGGGTAAGGAGGTGGTCTTGTAACCTAAGCAATGCACTTAACCAGCTGTATAAATGGATGCGGTGTAAATGCTATGTAGCCTGCTAAATGCCTGTAATGTAATGTAATACGTGCATTTGCCACTTCAGATGTCCCTTTAACCAACGTCTGAATTAACCGGGCACCTCCAACTGTGAGGCTAAGAGCACTGGTACTTATCAGTGAACAGTGGTGCGTATCAGTGAATACTCGTGCATATCATTACATTACATTACATTACGGGCATTTAGCAGACGTTCTAATCCAGAGCGACTTACATACAGCATTTACATTGCATCCATTTATACAGCTGGATACAAACTGAAGCAATGCAGGTCACGCACCTTGCTCAAGGGTACAACGGCAGTGTCCTACCCAGGATTCGAACCTGTGACCTTTTAGGTTGCAAGAAGAGCTCCCTACCCGTTATACTACACTGCCATCCATAACAGTGAACAGTGCTGCTTAACCTATGGAAACTAGTGCAGGGAATGGTCTGGGAAAACTAAGGAATGATCCGGGCCTGTATTCTTCAGAATCTAGGATAAGCTGAGCCTTTGAGCTCATGATGGAACAGATGAGGTCGTGATCAGGGGCAGACTGAGTGTGGCCCAGCACTCTCACTCTCAGAATCTCATGGTCCTCTTAATGCACTGAGTCAGACATCTGAGGTCAGTGGAGGCCTGCGGTCGGTCGGTCGGTCTGTTGATTGGTCGGTTGGTCCACAAAAGTGTCTGACCCCGTAGCAGCTACAGTTTTCACCCCAGGAGGCTGAAATTAGGCATGGAGGTTGGCCATGGCCGGAAGGTACAGCTGAGTAACTTTCAGGCCGATTGACCAAGAGGGGGCGTGGTGATGGGCGTGGCCTATCGCAAAAAAGGCGCATAACTCCCGAATGGATTCACAGATTTGCACAAGATTTCGTGGAAAGGTCGGTCACGAGCCAAAGAAGAGGTCACGTGTTTGTGTGAGGGTGTGTGCGTGGATGCACGCACACGTGGATGCATGCGCGTGTGCGGTCGCAGCTATTGCGGATTCACGCTTGTTCTATAACGCAGGCGTTGGTCCACACTACCATAACTTTTCTGGGTTCACCCTTAGAAACAATAGACTCAGCTCTGGTTGTGTACCTGTAGAAAATGCCTATTTTGTGGCCCTACCACACAGCGGTTACTCTTGCCTGGGTAATTAAACTCAGAAACTGTAGTCACTTCAGTCTCAATATTTAATCCTAGATTTTAAAATGCATCATTACAAATCAAGTTTATCATTAGTTATATTTTAGAGCTTACAGAAGCATGCAGACAAAGTGTATTATGGGGCAACAAACTTCTCTTTCAGCTCTCAACAGCTGTGAATCCTTTTCCACCAACAAGCTCTTGGGTACAGTAATCTTATCTTAAATGTCAAATATTTGTCGGTGCATGGACATAATGCGAATGTTTAATCTTAATATTTAATGAGGACATATTAACAACTATATGAAAAATTTCTCAAAGAACAACGGGTTGCTCTTAAACAAACCTGCACATTAGCTTCTGAATCAGGAATACAGTAGGATTCACAAACGGACAAGCTTGGAAACGCCACCCCAAACTCGTTTTTATCACAACTACTCAGACACAACATGCATCGTTGTTCTGCTGTCAAAGTATAGGACTAACCACTTTGTAATAACGTAATTAATTAATTATTCGCCTCAACCGCATACAGGTTGCGATCGATATAACATAGAGTCAATATGTTGCAATATTGTTGTTCATTGGAGCGAGACCCTAGCGCGAGGGTGGACTGGGTATAATGTTAAGGCGCGCTTTGATCACTCATATGGGACTTCTCCATATTAACCTACCCTCGCTCATTAACACGTTCCTTGGAGTAATTACATTTCTGTATGATATACTGACTGAACCCAGCAAAAGCGCGGGCAGTTCAATTCAACGTGGAGTTTCGCAGGAAGACTCCACCAAACGCAGTATGTAACCTGTCTCAGTGTTTCGTGACGTCAGCGTCTTACGTTCCAGTCACCTTATATACGGCGCCGCTTTCTATCGCTTCACTGAGGCTGAAAAGCACAGGCGCGGGTGCACTGAGAGCAAGCCGCTTCTGTTACTGAGAGAATAAAAACGGGCAATGGATTTCGTTCAGATGTGCCCGAGGGGGGGCCTCGCGAACCGCTTTGATATTCACATTTACGCAAGTATTAGCTACCTTTTTTTACTTGTAGGCTTAGATTCTCTATTTTGAATTCAACATTATTATTATCAATAAGAATATTTTTTATCATTATCATGCCACAAATAATTACGGGCGGTACGCACGCACGCCCCAATGTTTTTGGTCATTCAAAAGTTTTACATTTCACGTCAGTACCACGAAATTTGGAATACAGAGAAGTTGAACTGACAAGGTGCTTGTAGGCTACTGACAAAAAACAAACACGTACTAAAAGCCGCTATGATGAGGGAAAACAGAAATAATAACACATACTCCGATGGATATCATACAGCAGAACAACAACACACTCTGTCATTTAGCAGAACCACATGCTTGTAAGTGTACTCGCGCAACGGGACTCCGTGGATAGGACCACGCTGGCAACAGTAGCAGTTGCGTTGTTTATTTTACAAAACAATGAAAACTTAGTCCAAAACAAATAACTTATTTCAGATCCTGTGCTCGCGTTTTACATGCATATGACAGTTTGTTGTACAATGTCTTGTTTGGAATCTTACATCCAATAACGAACTGGTCCTGGTTTTATACCTCATCATGTGTAAAACTCTGGTTTGCAGTGGAAAGACGCAAATTCTTTTCGACTATGTCTACTTTGCGTGCTCACTATAGGCTATCGTCCACGTATCGTTCTAGGGGTGGAGAAGGTTCAAGCTAGGCGCAGTATTCAGTGTTTTCCCCCGAACAAACGCGTGCCTATAAAGTAAAGAGATTCTAACTTTTTGGAATACAGCGAACGATGTTTTCGGAAGAGACAAATCAAAACTATAGCTCCAACGCAAGCGGACAGGACCCATTCGCTTTGCAGGATCAGGGAAGGAACGACACGCTCTCGAGGACGGGGCACAACGTGGTATCCGTGTTTTTGGGATGTATCATGATTTTTGGTTTCCTCAACAACCTGATCGTTCTGATCCTGTTCTGCAAGTTCAAGACTTTGCGGACCCCGGTGAACATGCTTCTCCTCAACATCAGCGTGAGTGACATGCTGGTGTGCCTTTTCGGCACGACCCTCAGCTTCGCCTCCAGCGTTCGGGGACAGTGGTTGGCCGGGGCGCACGGTTGCATGTGGTACGGCTTCATCAATTCATGCTTCGGTGAGTGGCTTTGTGTTTACGAAACTCTGTTTATACGTGAACCACCGGCACGCGGGCTTGCTATTTAGATACAATAAGGCATGCGTGTCTAGAGATTGGAAGTTCCTGTCCAGACATTGGAAACTAGTCTCGTTTTTCAATGCAAAATCCCAGAAAATCAACCGATTAAACTACAAAAAACAATATCCGCGTAGGGCTTAGTACAAGGAATTTTCCCGCTTTTCTACAACGGGTGGTGAAACAGCCTAGTCTTCTAAAAGACCATTAAGCAGTGCCCCCAAGTCAGGCAGAATGAGCCTTATTTTCCGCTCGCGTTATGAAACATGTCAAATTGCGGGATAAAATTCAGCAATATCACTGAGATCTCCAAGTGGAAGGCTAAGATGAGAAACCTTCAGCTCAAGTAATTGGAGATCCTTCACACTCAAACTAGGGCTAAACAAGAAGTTCACGAGACAATTCCAGAATCCACTTAGATCACATTTTCACGCTACTAATTTGTACTGACGCAGCAATTTCACGTGGCACCTCAATTTTGCATGGCTCATCAAAAGCGAGTTGTGGTTGAGATGGCTTTCCATTGGAGGCTAATCGCGCAGCGCGCGAGCTCTACTGTACGTTCTGAATGCGACCTGACCATTACCGGCATGGCTGCTCTCCGCCCTCGAGCGCAAAAGCGTTCACAGCTGTAGTCTTCTGGCGAGGCGTCAGGCTGAAACAGAAACCAGTGAGTGCTGCCGTCTCGGAACAATGGTCTTCAGTCTAGACTTTGTAGCACATGGAGAGTGATGGTGGCAGGGTGAGGGTGGGGTTGGAGGGGTGAGAGGGACGGTAGGTGTGGGGGGGGGGGGGCTAATCTGGTGGAAGACGGGAATCTGCCCCCGCTGTGATGTACTAGTGCAAGTCAAGTGTGTGTGTGTGTGTGTGTGGGGGCGGGGGGGTCTCAGTCCCTCACCGTGCAGCTGGTGGAGGATTTGTAAGGCTGTGTTTCACACGTGGGGTAACAGAGCTGAGCGGAGCCTTTGTTTTCAGATGGTGGAGAAGGTGAGGCAGCACGTGAGACTGTCAGAGAGGTGAGAGGGTCGTGGGGGGCAGGAGCTGGCGTGTGTGTGTGCGGGCGCGTCTGTGTATGTGTGTGTGCATGCGCATCTGTGTGTGTCTGTTTGTGTGCACATCTGTGTGTGTGTGTGTATGAATTCTGAGGGGGGAGTCACTGTCATATGGCTACTTATAAAAAATACTGTAATTTCTACATGGTGAAACCACAAGGTATAAAAATACCCTTAAATAAAAACTGAGAGTGTGCACTTTAACCACGCGTGAATTGTTTTATTACAAATCTAAAATTGTGTATTCCGATGATAATGATGATGATGACATACTTCATTAATTTTGAGAGGGGAAATTCACTTTGTCACCAGCGCAGTCACAAAAATAGAACAGATTTTTATAAAAACAGACAAAGCACAGGATAAGAACACATTACAGTACAGTGGCAAATCTAGAAAAAAATGGCTGACCAAAAACATTATGGGTGACTTCATTGTATATTACTTTCACACAAAGTGCATGTATGTCATGAATATAAGAGGGTGTGATTGTGATTATTATGGCGCTTCTCCGTTGACCAGCATGGCACGTTACAGGACGGCAAGCATTCGTATCCTACCCGTGCCGTGTCACCTGTTGCTTCTCCATTACACAACAGACCCGTGAAGGTAGGAGGAGTCATGGGAGGAGTACAGCGTAAAGCGTCATAAGAGCACGCCATGGTGGTGACATGACAATAACAATGGTACCATGATAATGGTTCAGCGCACAAAGAGTATGAGCTCAAACACAGCTGATCACACAGCTCGCTCCAAATGGGGCGAGGATTCAGACACACACACAGAAACACACACCGTTCATTAATTAAGCAATCCACCTAACTTACGGCAACTAATGAATTAAGTCCGTTTTATGAATAAACCAATGCTATCTTTAAGCACTTTATTCCAAAAAACCTGAACCACGCGCGCGCGGTTCCGTCTGACATTGGTTTATGACCACGTGGGGAAAGAAGCCAGCCAGACAGTTGAGCTAACGATAGTAACCCAGCCACCTATTAGTTAACTGCAAGCCAAAATTACCTTAAATTCTGCACAGAATGGTGGACTATGCTCCCGCAAATATGCAATGAAGTCTGACGTTTGATTCCTCTTGCAGCCACTCTTCGCATGAACTTTTCACAGGTCACCGTCCTTCCGTCTCTGAGCGGCGCCCATCTGCTTTGTTCCGGCAACCGAAACGTTTACACGCCGCCGAGTTTACATGAAATTATTGAGTCTCTGTTCGGTGGATGCACATGACGCAAGTTCCCGGTTTGTTTGCGTTTTTTCGCCTGATCGCTCGATGGTAATTATATCGACCGAAACTTCATTGCGAGAAAACTCCCGAAGTCTCTCCCCAAAAGAGAGCGCCATCTCATGTCTGTGCTAAGCATTACCAGGAAACAGTCCATGTGCTTGTGAGTAGTGACAACAGCAATAATAATAATTAAATAATAATAATAATAAGGCGGAGGAAGGAACATCAGATATCGTCAGTACAGCAAGAAGGGAATCTTTATTGGTTTCAGTAGGCAAAACACACACTCTTTTCTATCGTACTTTAGTTCCATAGTTCAACTATATTTTCGCTGTTGTTCATAGCAGAAGTGAAGCCCCATATTAGCTACGAGGGTTCAGCACTTTAACGGTTAGAACCATAAAAGCGCGTGCAGATGAAACATTCTCATAAACACCGTGCACCTTATATCTTCGTCACAAAGTAATCCCCCCACCGCCCACTGCGCCTCAATCAGCCGGAGATTTATAAACGGCGCGTGGCAGCCACGCATCTGCTGCTTTCATCACTCTGCTCCGCTTTGTACTTCTGATACGCCTTTCAGTACATATTTTATACGAAGCCCTGCTGAGGTCCGACCGAACGATAGAAGCAAGTGCATCAGACCCTATTATGTTGAATTACGCTTGGAGGTATGTTGTGTTCATTATTGAGAAGACCCGCTGCGTTCGAATGGATAATTCTTTATATATGTATTTAGTTTTCCCGCAAGAAACAATCACTTGCGCTGAAAGGGCCGACCGTGTTGAAGCAGAAAAGACAGTGGGTGCAAAATTGGAACTGCTCTGATGCATAGAACCAAACAGGTCGTGTTGTGAGAGGGTTATAACTACACAGAAAAGCTTAACAAACAGGAGGTATGTGCGCAATCGTGACTGAATCACTAAAAAGCGTCCTTATTGAGCTAAAAGTGTAGCATAGCAGTTAGCGCAACTGGTCTTATAACGCTGGGGTTGGGCATCATATCCTCAGTTGGGGTGCTGCAATTTTACCCTTGAACAAGGCACTTAATCTGAACTGCCTTCAGTAAATCACATTACATTACATTACATTAATTTGGCATACGCTTTTATCCAAAGAGACGTACAATAAATGCAACCTGAAGGTACAAAACATAGGTCCGATAAGCCTCATTTTATAACGGTTCTTCATAGACATGAACACATTAAGTCCAGTTCACACAGAAAGCATAGGCTAGCTCAAAGAGTTATGTTATATCCAGGTGTGTAAATTGATTGTGTATAATATAGTGTAAATTGTGTCAATAACATTAGATACGACGGTGTGTGGAGTGCCTAAATGTTATACAGATATTGCCACTTGCTGCTTCTCTCTGCTCTTCTGGTGGGGAGATGAGGAGTTTGAGAACAATAACTTTTTAACATCCCCCCCCTCCCCCGCAACCCCACCAGGCTCACAAGCCAGAGTTCCCCCCCCCCCCACCCCCAAACTGTTTGACAGACATAGACACAGAACTAATGCCAATATCTGGGTGAAGACCATTCACATTCCTCGGGGTGGTTCTTTGTGAGCCGAGTATGTCCCCTTAGTCACAGGCCCTGACTGGGAGGGAGAGCTTTTAATATTTAATTCACCTTTAATGACTACGAGACTGCTCTTTCCTCTCTTTGAATCTGAAGCCAGACAATACATATAAAAATAATTTTTTTTTCCATCAGAAAAGAGGAAACTATCAGGACAGTAAATCTGTGCATTTTATTTAATATTCTTTTTTGAACGTATATTAAGCCCTCTAGCCATATGCTATGATTAATTGATTATACTTTGGTATCTATTACGCTTCAATAAAAGAAAAAATGAAAAACGTTTAAAGTCTGGCTTCCTCCCACGGAGTTGAGCCTGTGGGGAATGTTCAGCCAATCACAGCTCTGCTTATGTATTCAGCGTGGAGCCTGATTGGTCCGACGGGATCGCAGTCGTAGCAGCACTGAACTCCAGTTCCCCCTCTCCGCTGCGTCCCTCCTGCTGGGCTCTCATTGGCCGGATGGCGCTTTGCGCGCATGGGGGGGGGGGGGGGGGTCGCGGCACGGATAAACGAAGTGTCCGATTGGCTGAGCCAGCACCCCGTGGAGCAACAGAAACGCTGAGACCCAAATGCCGACGCGCCTCTCGTTCTCTTCCTGATGATTCCCCGGCGCGCCACGTCGCGCCCGTCCTCGTTATTCCACAATGAGTCGGCCGGCCACCGACGTTACGGATTGAATTGATCTGGGGCGGGATGAAGTTCCCCGCACACGGGCCCAAGAGAAACAGGATATGATGTAATGATGTGCGCAGGTGCCATAGAGGAAATGAGAAATTAAAGTTGGCTAGTTTTGACTTAAGTCATCTGTCACGGGAAAATAATTTAGCCAAAGTCTTTTTCGTACAGGGCTACATGTCACCCAGGTGGTCCTGGGTTTGGATCCCGGCCTGGGCCTTTCTGTGTGGAGTTTTCATGTATTCTCCGTGTCCATGTGAGATTGCTCTGAGTAATCCAGTTTCCTCCCACGGTCCAAAGACATGCTGGTAGGCCAACTGGAGACTCTGCCCATTGCTATTAGTGTGTGAGTGAATGACAAAAGAATGGTGTGTGTGCCCTGTCCAGGGTGTATTCCTGCCCAATGCATGCTGGGATAGGCTCCAGCCCCCCCCCATTACATCGGTTCTTTCCAGTACGGTTCATTAAATACATCTGCATGTGTGTGTTATGAAAACACGGCAGAGGAATGTTCCAGAAAGACTCTGAAGGGTCGTGTGACGCATTGCTCTGGTGGCAATGTGGTAATTTGTAACTTATATATAACATGAACAGTGCGCTTTTGATGTGTGTTTCAGTATAACTGCTGTCTGTGACATGAGCATATATATGCCTAATTAATAATTAAATTAATGTATCGCATACACACAAATACACACTCTTTCTGCGGAGATATGTGCTTGGGGAAATTAAATGTGGTTAGTTATGCATAAGCTGGTGTAAATGAGGAATTTAATTAGTCATTCCTTATGACTAGCCATGCAGTGGTTATTCTTATCTGCTGTCAGTGTATAAAGAAACCGTTCATATTAATATTTTACATTTAGATGCTGTAAGCTGAACCAATGAATTGACTGCATCACATTTTCCCTTAGAAACACTGTCGTAATTGAGGTTTACATTTTTTTAATTACCAAAATGACCACATGAAGTATAGATGATGCATAATGCTTATGATTTAAGGCGTAACACTAAACTCAAAGGGAAACGGCACGCAGTTTGATTCCTGAATTCACAAAATCAGGTTTGTCAAGACAACTTGGTCTCAACGGGCGACTTGCACAGCTTGCACGCAGTAGCATTATTTTACGGGTGAGTTCGACCTGCATATTTAAAAAAAAAAAATGGTTTAGACTCTACAAACAAGTGCGGTCTCCCACGCAGGTCCCAATGTGCCCTTTCCTTGAACGCTAAGTGCCACTTGTCCTCAACGTCAGCCACAGTGGTGAGGTCGCGAACCTAATCTTAAATGCAGTGTTCCTTTTACGGAGGCTGCATTAAAAACATCTGGCGGGGTGAGAACTATAATGCCAGTTGAGTCTCCCACATTGTTGTCCCACGCTTGGCGTGACTGTCACGTGACTGTCATGTGACACTCGTGATACGCTTCATGATTATTACCTGGCTGGTGTACGTTCAGCACTAATAGAGCATCCCACGGATCTGTCCCGGGGTAGCTCCAGCCTTGCGATTCTGATGACATAAATGAACTGCGAAGAGCCACAGAAACAGGAGGGAAAGTCGCTGGTATGACGGTACAATACGCACCAGTCCACTGCTCCTCTTCCACCCGTGTGCCTGCAGCTCCATCAGCGAGCTCCTACGCTACCAGGCTGTAATGGACCCAGACAGCTCAGACGTGCCCTGTGTGGAGGAGAAGGGCACGGGAAGTACCCGAGGGTGTCCCTGTCTAACGCTGTTAAAATCTAGAGAGAAACCAACCAAGCATACCCAGCAACCTCCCAAAAAACTCCCACCTATTGTCAGTGGACCATCATTCATGTAACACAGCAAATAATAATAATAATTTTAAAAAACTAAGTACACTTATATGTGCACATTTACAAAAGGACAGTGTTCCACATGTGCATCGTATTTGGACTTTTTAAAACAGGCATACACAAGAAGCCCACATTGAAGTTCACTTCTGAAATCAAAATGGAAGGGCAACCAATGAATTACTGCTTGCGTTTTAAAACGAGCACAAACAGCCAAGAGAGGTTACAGAGTACATTTGAAATGTATGAAACAGCTTCAGAGCAATTTTATTAAAAGTTCTTTTTTTCAAACTGCTTTTTTTTTTTACCCTTTAAGCAGTTTGAAGGGGCGTAATGTCAGGATTTGGGATTATATTGTCCATGTTAGCACACAATGCGTTTTCTATTTCTGTTTTGCAAGGGTAATTAATGTATCCCCTGACGCTGCTCTTAAGATACTAGAAATTGGCCTCCAGGAAGGACATCACTGACATCTTAATGCATTTTTAAACACAAAATGCCTCATCAGCTGAATCTCGCGTTGCAAAATAAAATGACAAACAGTAAAAAAGGAGGCATGTATTCAGTGTTTCCCCCTAAGTGTAATTCTGCTTCTCTGTCTTTTCTGTGTTTGTTGGTGTCACAGGTTTAGTTTTCATTCATAAAAAAAGCCTGTAGCACAGAGCACTGTTTTGACATTTTTTGATCGTAAGGTTATACATCTGAAAATAAGTATGTTTTACACTGTTTCCACTCACACGGTGATGCCTAATACCTGTAAATATTACTGTGTTGCACTGACACTTGTGCGACTTTGTAAGGTATATGTAATACATTAATAAACATTGCATAACTACTTTATAAAGCATTAATAAACAGCTGCAGTGCATTATGCCAGTTAACAGTGAGAATGGCCTATTAATATAAAAAGGAATTAATACGTTAATATTAATATAAAAAGGAGTTAATATATTAATATTAATATAAAAGGGCATGTGTCACGTCACAAAACACATTTGCTTTAACCGTTCCTTAATGCAGTGACATACTCAGTGTTATATATGCTTTAGGTAGGAGGGCCCTGTGAAGATACACTTAGTTAAATAGATATAAAAATAGTCTTGTTTTGTACCTTATGGTTTCATTTTACTTCCAAAATGGTGATGTTCTAAGGAAGTGTATTACAATGTATTTCTCTTCTCAAGAAGATCAAAAAAATATCTTTCAGAAGCTTTTTGCTGCAATATTCTTTTATAGGAGGAGTGTTTTTTCCCCCACTGAAGCAGGAGTATCAAGTATCGAAATTCCACCATCGTTGCAGCGTGAAGACTGTTTACGCACAGCTCCTATTGGTCGTTCTCAGTGTTCCTGTCCAATCCCGTTCTCCCTCTCTTTCCCCTCAGGAATCGTGTCGTTGATCTCGCTTGCCGTGCTCTCCTACGATCGCTACAGCACGCTGACCGTGTACAAGCGGGCCCCCAACTACCGCAAGCCCCTCCTGGCGGTGGGCGGGTCGTGGCTGTACTCGCTGCTCTGGACAGTGCCCCCCCTGCTGGGCTGGAGTAGTTACGGTCTGGAGGGGGCGGGGACGAGCTGCTCGGTGACGTGGACCGAGCGAACGGCGAGGTCCCACTCCTACATCATCTGCCTGTTCATCTTCTGCCTCGTCCTGCCTGTCACGGCCATGGTGTACTGCTACGGCCGGCTGCTGTACACCGTCAAGCAGGTAGGCCCCGCCCCCGCGCCCCCTCCCCTCCCCCTCCCGCCATCATCGCCAAATAGGCCCTTTTCCCAGCTGCTTGTGTGGATGGTTTGAAAAGTGAGGCCATCAGTCAGACTGTTTCTTCATTTTTATCAACAGGATGTCTTAATGCCTAAACAGCAATCAAAGGTAAATTATCTTTTCGGAAATGGCTTTTCCCTACTTAAGATTATGATTATTTATTACACATTTGTTTTAAAAAAAGTATTTTATTTTCTTCCCAATTTGGAATGACGATCCATGTACTAGAACAGTGCTTTAGCAGATACTAGACCTTGGGGTCCATCCATGCAATAGAATAGTGCCTAAAGAGCAACTCCCCATTCTGGTTTTGGGGGGAGGGGTTGTGTGGGTTCCTTGTTTTATGAAAATCGGTTTTGTGGTGCTTCGCCTGTTGACTGAACAGAAGCACACATGCAGACATGCAGATAATCCACAAAGTGAAACCGTAAAGGACCAGGCTTGGGGAACGCCGTTTCTAAAAACGCAAAGCACATATTTGAGGCCGCCTGAAAGGGGGGCTAACTGGTGGGATGGAGGGGAGAAGGCCTCCTGGCACAATGTCGTTTCATTTCCTCTGGCTGTTATCTCCTCTCCACACCTGTCCCGCTCGCACGCGTCACCACGGTAACGCACAAACCCAACGCTGGCGGTTTTCACGCCGTCCCCAGGGGGCGAGGCCTGCGAGTGGCAGAGGAAGTTTTTGGGGCTCCCCGAACCCCAAAAACAGCCAGAGCTGCAGGGCTCCTCAACGGCTCACCAGTTTAAAAATGGGTCAAAGAATCTCAGGGTGCTCCAGGTCAGAACTGTATACAATAGTGTTTTCCGGAACATCTGCATGCCATAATATGTGCACGGAACATATGTGCACATATTGAAAGAAATAAACATCTCCGATGGCTCATTAAAATGGCCATATGTGTAGTGTTTTGATTCTGTAAATTCCTAAACACAACGTTCGGCCAGATGCTTTGTTTAAAAAAAAAAAAAAAAAAAAAAGTAATAAATAAAAATTTGGTATTGTCGGCTGCTTTGCAACAAGGGATGGAGTTGTAAATGTGTAACTGACACACAACCACTGAAAGGTGAAACGAAAACATCATCGGGTTCCTGTAGGGCGGCGCTATGCCAGAAACATGGCACAGTAAGCGCTGGTCACAGGCAGACAATGGACAAATGCTATTAGCCATAACTGCTTGCACAGTTTGCAACTACACATTTAGACAGATTAATTATTTTTCGGGTTTGCCCTGAAAAGGCCTGGCGGATTATTAAACCTGAGGAAACCCTGAACACTTGACCCTACTTTGTTTTTTTTAATAAGATGGCAACAGATTCATCTTGAGTAAAAGACTTAATTTATCACAAAATCAGCCACAGCAGACATGAGAGGAGAGTTGTAAGCTACGCTAACGAAATGAGCCTCTCTGATACAGCTCTGTGTGCGCGCCTCAGGTGGGGAAGATCCGGAGGACGGCCGCTCGGAGGCGAGAGTACCACATCCTGACCATGGTGATCGCCACCGTGGTCTGCTTCCTGCTGTGCTGGGTGCCCTACGGAGTCGTGGCGCTGATGGCGACCTTCGGGCCGCCGGGCATCATCTCGCCCATCGCCAGCGTGGTGCCCTCCCTCCTGGCCAAGAGCAGCACCGTCATCAACCCCCTCATTTACATCCTCATGAACAAGCAGGTGAGCTTCGCGCTGCCCCGAGACTCCTCTGGTGCATCGTGGGAAATGAAGTCCAGTCCCCGCAGGTTCTGTGTCCAAGCGGTCATGCTCAGGACCGGTTTACTTTCTATTCATTTTATTATTGTCGTCACTGAGCAGATGCGGTTATCCAGAGATAGTTAAGATTCTGCATTCACTACTATAAGTTTGTAAGAGCCTTATGATGTAGCAGCAGCACTGTTAACCCTAGATGTACAACCATCTGGGTCCGTTAAGTTTTCAAATGTAGATGGCAGACAGGATGACAGAATGACACAATTTTCCTCAAGGGTGAATCTTCTTTTGTAAACGATGTACGAACACACGCGTCATGTACAGTATTTTTATTTACAGAGTAGAAAACAATAATTAAACAACGAAAACCTGTAAATTGTATACAAACGGTAATGATCAGTACAAACCCATTTTAATCTCCTCAAAAAAGGATCAAACGGTAAAAACAAATCAAAATATTTTAAATGCCCGGGGGCAGTTGAAATTTGATTCACTTACTAACGATATTACATTTACTCATTTTTATGCCTACCTGTAGTTAAGGCTGTACAAACGTGTGCTGAGAAATAGTAAAACTGACTGAATATAACATTTCAAAAGCTGTCTCTGCAGTGCAGTCATTTCATATTACATATGAATACCCAAAAAAAAAAAAAAAAATTAAATCAAGTAATGAACCTCACTAAATGATGCATTATTCTATGCATCAAGCAAAAGTGTATCAACTAGTTTTTCAGTAAGAAGACATCTGTCTGGCAGACTGTGTTTTTATAACATTTCCAGAATAATTGGTCTCCAGTGACCAATACTAAATGACTACAGTACTACTTCCAAAGATATTTATTTGGCACAGTATCAGAATTCTACCATAATAGCAAAAGGCATTATATTGTATTTAAATGCTTCCAAACAAATCGTTGCATTGTGTTCCAATTACCTGACATAATGCCAACTAATTAATTAACTGACACTTTATTTACACAGTGGCTGGAAAGTTTTTTTTTTTTAAAGTTTTTTTTTTAAAGTCACATAAATGGTAGAAAATAAACACATGGCATCAATACTGACAGACAGGGCAAACGGGAAGCCCTGCTCTTACTTACAGCCTATGTGCACGAGGAAAAAGCCCATCAATTTGTGCTGTACTGGGACTCAATAAACACTTGTCCTTAAAGGATAACTGTCATTTCCATTTTTTCCCCCAGTATCATCAACCCATCCGATGAAATGACCAAAACCGATAATGTTTCTGTCCAACTCTCGATGAGTTTAGCCTATGAACAATTAAGAGACATACTGTATCTTTGATCAGCATAATTTACCATTGCAAAGAACCTGGCCCGTGTACTTTTCACTGAAAGATTTTCTTAAAATGAAAATTATGCCTCTCTCAGCTGTATTTGATGACTTCAGCGCAAAACTGAAATTAATGGCTTTCCTGGTTGAATGCTAAATGGGATAGGAAAAGGTCTAAAAGTACTGAAAGCTGGGCAGAAACATTTTTGGTTTTTGGTATTTTCACAGGATATGTTGTTTCTACTGAAAAAATTTAAATGACCAGTGCTCTCCTTTAACTTTGACTAACAATTAATTTCTTCACAGACAGTTGCTTCATTCAACTAAAAAAAAAAGGTATAATGCTTGTGCTTTCTTTAAAGACAAATTTAAAGACAATTTTGATTGAACATAGGATTACATGACTATATTCTCTTAACACTTCCTTTTTTGTAGTTGTGCGTGCTGTACATGCAAGGCCCAAAGAAATAATTGGAAATAATAATACATTTTATGCTCATTTCAGTTCTCCAATGCTCTGAATTTTGCGTCAGCCGGCTTACATCCTCTTTTCTCATGGATTAACTGTGTGTGAAAACTACCCACAAGATACACAACATAGCATCAGATATCAGAATTTGTAACAGACAAGCAGCGATTTGGCTTCCGTTAAACTGAGAAATATAAATTTTTTCCGTTGCATTTGATAATGAATCCATTGGTAATTCCCTGTTCGTAAAGTATCCACATCCAGGCTGCAAAACAACGTTCTTTTCTATTTCAATTAGATGCGGGCTGTAATATCCAGTGAGCTATTGAATTACTTTGATGGATGTTTTTAAATTAATGGCGCGCGGTTCCACTTGAGCACGTGACGACGTTCGAAATCCATTTACCGGCAGCACGAGTCAGTCGAAGGTTTTACGAATTCCGCCCCGAAGACTCAAACCACTTGGACGAGCTCAATCAGACTCTCACCATGAGATGGAGCAATTTCTCCAGACCATTAATGGCGGTTTCCAACGGCTTCCTCGGGTGTACAGTAACGACGCCCATTTCCACCTCCACAACCCCCCCCCTGAGTGAACCTGCTGTGTTCCGAATGGATCTCCCCAGCAGAACACCAGCTTCGTCCTCTGCTTCAGCAGGGCTCAGTATGGGAGGGTCCTGAGTGTCCTGCCCCTCAGACCTTCAGCTTCCCGCCGTCCCGTTTCTAACAGGGTTTTTTACCGTGTTCGCCGCACGCCCCGTGTGCATTTTGGGCGACGCGCTCTCTCAATGAGGGCATCCGCGCCGACCGACGCCTCTGATACAGCATCGTTTAAGCCCCGCCTCCTCTTCCCCCGATGATGTCTCGCAGCTGCCCCGCCCCCCCCCCCCGTGCCTGTGGGCTCAGACTCACTGTGCTTCCCGTCTTCAGGGGCTGCTCGATTGTGATCTTTACCCCCCGAGCCGCCAGAAGAGCAGAGCCGGATAAATCAGACTCCTTCCTCGTGCGCCGGTAGGCTGAAATCTGATCCTGTGGTCTGAAGATAAGTAGCAAGGTGTCCAAAATAGATGAAATCCAGATGTGTGCAGTGTACCATGAGAATATCGTTTTCCCGCCCGTCTTCGTACGTACATATATTAATTCCTCTACACTTAACGTTAACAGGCATTTCGCTGTTTTGCACTGATGCCACCCTCATACTTAGCTCGTATTGTGTACTTGCGCACAATTATTTCTCCGGGCCCCACCTATACATATACCGGTGGTCTCCAACCCTGGTCCTGGAGAGCTACAGGGTCTGCTGGTTTTCATAGTGACTCTGCACCACATGAATCAATTGGAGCAGTTGATTACACAGTTAACTCAACTCACCTGGTGTCTTGGGTCTCAATTGGGTGCTGATTTTAAGGTGAAAACAAAAACCAGCAGACCCTGTAGCTCTCCAGGACCAGGGTTGGAGACCACTGACATATACGCACACGTTACAAAGAGTAATTACTTGAACCACCAAATTTATGTTGACCACATCTTGACAAAAATTCACATTGAATCTGTCCCCCAAAGGCATGCTCTCAAATAAGTGAGTTCTTTTTAAATTAATACCTCTCTCTCTCTTTCTCTCTCTCACACACACACATACAGTGTACACGTGTGTACACCTGCCTATATGTGTATAAAAACAGACATTCAACACTTAACATATTTGTGGAGGTATCTCCGTTTGAGAAAAGGTAACATTCCTTTGATGACTGCATCTCTCAGCTTTGAGATTCATTACCACATAAATATAACACTCAATCATCTCATCTTGAATAACACCAGACAGCACTGACCCCAGGGCCTCACTATAACCATAACCCGCATCCTGGAACAGCCCCACTCTCTGTGGGTTCCTCCTTCATTGTTACATCATCAAAAACGGAACACCACCACAAATGACATCATAAGGGCTAGACAGAAAAAGATTCCAACACATTGAAATGCTCCAGGACCATAGAGAATAAAGATCCGCGATGGGGCAGGATGTCGGAGCATGTGGGTAACTCCTTAAAAATGTGTCCCACGCAGGATTTAGGGGATTCTTCAGAGGAGTTCCAGCAGTTCCAACACAACAGGTCTATTTAAGCAGCCCCTCTCCTGGGGGTGGAGGCGTGGTGACCTCTTGCCACAGTTCAGCAGGTTTTTTATTTATTTTTTTTAAACAGCCAAAAAGTCACTTTACAGTTGAAGCACCTTCCACGACGCCATGTACTTTCCATTGCAGGGCGTAGTGCACACTATGGCCACGTGAAAAGGCACCTTGGTGCCAGATATATAAAAAAGAAAAAGAAAAAAATGAAATGAAACATGGTCAGGACAAACCCCCCCACCCCACCCCCACCCAAAAACAAACATCACCTTTGACCTAAGCTTTAAAGCAACAGCATTTATAAAGGTGCACTCCTCTCAACAAAACCTTGGCATGTAAAAACAAAAAACACAGGGGTGTGATGCTTCATGAACTCAACTCCTGAACCAATCAGAGCCCTTCACTGCCCAAAGTAAAACCGTTCGATTGGATCAAATCAGCAAGTCATGGGGACAATGGGGACAGCTGTACCCGTTTACCCTGGGCCTCCAAAGCCTTGACCCCCCCCCTCCCCCCACCCCACCCCCACCGTAATTCAAGGCAAGCAGCACACACTTATAGGAAGTCGAAAAGAACAAGTTGGAATATTGGAAGAAATAAAAATTGAAAAAAATCAACAAATCACCACCATAACACCTCCTCACACTCGCACAGGTCAGGAACTTTTGGCTTCATTGCACTGTATCGAGGCGTGTGTTAATAATATGTACATAAATGCCACACCCTCTCCGTTACTGCCGAGTGCCATGCCGAATTTTAGGAATCTGCTTCTGAAATTCGTGAAGGGCTACCTCACCTCACACTCACCTCAACGGGACGCAAACTTTACGGATCCCAGCGGAACTCTGGCGACCAGCTATGCACAGCGTTCCAAACCACGAAGCATGTAACTTACTTCTGCGACACCGACCCGGAAGTTTCCTCTCTGCGTCCGACAAGACAACCGGGGGGCTCTCAAAGGCTTTGTGCACCTTGTGCTGTAGTCTTCAAGTGCACACATCATCGCCTGGACCCAGCAGAGCATCAGACACGCGCGCCTGACATTTTGAAATCATTCATGATGTAAAGCTAACACGTGCTTTGAAGACGGAACGCTGCACACCGTGGGACGTTCTCTCTGGGGAAAGACACGGGGAGCTTTTTGCAGAAATAATACAGTGCGGGACATTCAGCAGCCTGGTCAGCTGGCTGCCCCAGGGGACTAACAGCCCCTTTAAATTCCGCCTCGCTCACGGCAGGCGCACGCCAGGCACGCGCAACGCACACGCCAGGCACACGCTACGCACATGCCAGGCACACGCACACGCCAGGCACACGCGGACGGAGGCCAGTGCAGCGCGAGGGCCAATCGCGAGGCTCGGAGCTGTGGAAGCCGCCTGCTAATCGTGACACGGCCCCCTGTCGCGACATGGCGTGGCAAAAACCGGGACTGAACTCTGGCAGCGCATGCTACCAGGCCTTTGGGCTCTACGCTTTACAACAACACAACAAAAAGTACTGTCATATTGCGAGGAGAAGCAGCACTGCTGCAGGTCTGTGTTGGGCCTGAAAGAGCAGTGTGGAAGAAACTATATCGTGACTGATATAGCGATATGTTGGCAGGGAGGTGTTATGAGACGAAGATAAAGTATTTGAAACTGACAGGTGTAAGATTACATATGTACATTAACATCAGCTTTTAAAAAAAAAAAGACCTTACAGTAGCATCCTTCTGTTGACAAAACATGAAATTCACCGTATTCAAACATTTACACCCAGCCACCCGACGCCTACAGCGTCTGATGGTTTAATACGAGTCAAATCGTTGCCCGTTGTCCGGGCTTGTACTGCTGCGGAAGTCTCTGTGACATTCAGCAGGAAGCCACAACGCACTTCCAATGCACTTCCAACCTCCCCGGCAGACTTGCAGTGAATATAAAATATTAAATAACACAGATCCTTCCATCCACAGGGGAACAGAGCTTGCCACAGTAAAGCACATCCACATATCCGAGTTACTGCCCCAAGAGGGTTTTCTCTATTGCTATGTTGGCCAGTACGAAGCTCCGTTTTTCAGCTATTACTTTTAATTCGGGCTCAGCAAATGCAGAGAAAGACGACCTCAATTCCCTTTCCCTGTACTGGGGGACCAGTTGATTTCCCCCCCCCCCCCCCCCCCCCCGGTTCAATGTGATTATTTTTTTTATTTTATAAAAAGGGTGGCTTGTTCCCGGCTGGCCCAGGCTCAATCTCACGGGCGAACTTACGATCGCTATCGCTATTCTACGATCGACCGGGCCTGGACAAATCATGTGACCCCAGGCCAGGGCGGATCACCCGTGGAGATTGACCCGTCCGTCACGGGTTATTGCGTCGATTTTCCGGACTCGGTTTTGGCGAGGGGACCCCCCTGATGCGGAGGGAGGGGTCAGGGGTCAGGGGGGTCAGGGGTCGCACCTGACGGTGCTGAACCCAGGGAGCGTGACCTTGCCCTTCCTCTTGAGGTCCTGCTCGGAGCCCGTGTTCATGCGCTGGATCAGCATCTTCTCGTACAGCAGCGGGTGGTAGGCCCCCAGCGTGCAGGCCGCATCGTAGTACTGCTCGTGGTAGTGGCACAGGTCCGTCTGCCGCAGCGAGGGGATGTACTCGTACACGTGCACCTCCTTGCACAGGGTCATCATCAGGAGGATTCCTGCGAAGAGTCACACACAGGTCACAGTTCA